>NC_142649.1:41532045-41683257 GCF_055504915.1 Nelumbo nucifera
ATTTCGTCTTCCTGAGGCTAAGCGTCGGTTCACTAGGCGCCATTTTATTCCCCGAAGCTGGGTGCCAGTTCACTAGGCGTCATTTCATTTCCCTGAGGCTAGTTGCCAAGTGACACACCACGGATGGTCAGCGAAGGAGGAGGCCTCAGGACCATTGGATCTGGTGGATTTGAGCCGTTCATTCTTCTATAAATAGGGGCCTTGGTGCCGATTTTTCTTTGTCATTTGTCTCTAGGCGCCCTTGATATCGAGTGAACACTGCTCCCAAACCATCAACTCTTCAACACACCCGGTCTTCCTCTTTTCCTTCTTCATCTTTAGGTAACTCCTTAAACCATGCCTTACTCTGATTCTGGCCTTGAGTGCTATGAACTCTTGGTTGGTTCGAAAGGGAGCTCTCCTCAAACTCCTTCCCCCTCTCTCCTTTAGGTCCACTAGCTATCATCCCCCTTCAACGAGAGGTGATGGTGTTGAGGGAGAGGGTAGCCTCTAAGGGTGTCGAGGTGATGACCCTCCCTGTGAAAGCGCCACATCAATGATGCCGAGGAAGCCAAAGGGGTCCCCCCAAGCAAAGGGGAAGCAGACCCCGGAGCCCCTCCCAGGGACAGTGGCCGAATGCGCTGACCATCCACGTTCGAAGTTTGATAGTACTCTGGACTTAGACCAAGTAAAAGCCCTAGCTAGGAGGTTTCATATAGCTTGGTCCTACCAGCTTAGGGTTCCTGATGTCGGTGACCGGATGTGGACCCCTGATGAGGGGGAAATTTGTATATATCAACACTTTTTAGAGTTCTCCATCCCTTAATCTCAGAGTTGTTGGAGTGCTAGGCATTACGATCAGTCAGCTTATCCCCAATGCCATTAGGACCATAGTAGCCTTGTTGGTGTGGGCATGGCTTCGGGAAGTGGAGTTGACCCCGAAGTTATTCCATGCCATGTTTGTGCCGAGGAAGCATTCTTCCGAGGCTAGCATGTACTACCTTCAGCCACAAAGGGGGAAACTCGTCGATAACCCCACGTCTATCCACAACTAGAAGGGAAAATTCTTTTTCATCTCTTGCCTAGAAGGTTGGACGTTTAGGTTGAGGTAGGAAGAGGCTTGCACGACAATCGAGAAGTGTCTCCCTCCACTTCGGGACGAGAAGGCCCCTGCCATGGCTCAACTACTCGTGCTGGGGATAGTCAAGGCCAAGCCTTTGGTGGAGGAGGAGCTTCCCCTAGTTTTCGCGGGGCTCAGCCCTACCCCCCTCAGTAGGAGAGGTTTCATAGTTTTTTAACACGTTCCCTTCATCCTCATCTTCTGATACTGATTTGTCTTCTTTTGTTTACAGAGGTGCCGATGGACGCTCAGAAGTTGCTGCTGGAGAGTGTATGTGCCAAGCAGAAGGCCTAAGCCAACAAAAAGCAGGGAGGGCAAATGCCAAAGGGGCCTGCCGAGAGGGTGCCCACGAGGGATGAGCAGGCATTGGTCCCCACCAAGGGGGCTAATCAACAACAAGTCCCCGTCGGCCAAGGGGACAAGGGAAAGAGGCCAGACGAGGGAGCCCAGAAGCCAGTCGAGGCGACCAAGAAGCCCGTCGAGGTGGCCGAGGTGGGTAAGAAGAGGCCTTCCAAGGAAGCCCTAAGAGAGCAACTGCCGAAGAAGGTGGCCTACGGTGAGCGTCCTGCTAGGGGCACCATAATAAAGAAGCCTCCTACCAAGGGGCATCCAGAGGGGACTTCATCTGACCCCGCTTCTATACAGGAGCCAGTCAAGGGGGTTGGGCAGCTTGCCAAGGTCTTTCGCCCCTGATGGAAGATCCATGAGGGGGACTCCATCACCAAGGAGGGAGTCGGCAAGGCCCTAGTGAGTGGGGTGATCCTGCCGAGGGATCGCTTCGGAATGATGCAAAGTGACCCCCATACCATCCGCAACAAGGATCTTTATCACTTGGCTGAGGTAAGCTTTTAGTCTTCATCTTTTCTTCTGTACTTCCCTTTTTTCTTTGTTTTGGTTCTTACCGATGGTGCTTGATGCAAGTCTGATGCCACTTCGTCGGCTAAGGAGACCGGATGGGCCTCACCCTGGAGCGCTAGGACTGAATTAAGAAGATCAACAAGCTCCAGGAGGCGGTTTCCACTACTGAGATTAAGCGGGACAGGTTTAGGGCTGCCCACAAAGACGAGCAGCAACTCTAGAAGACTCTAGAGGATGGCCTGAAGACCGCGAAGGCCCACCTTGACTAGGTGTAGGTGGCATTGAGGAAGTATGAGGTGGACTGGGCTAGCCTTGACAGCATTGTCATGGAGGCTCAGTGGCGGGCAGCGCAAACCGAGGAGCAGGCAGGCAACTGAAGCAGAGAAGCGGGCGGCTGAGATGAGGGACCCCTTCAAACAGTCATTCGATTACCAGAACGCCCTGGCGAAATTTGTGTCTTTGTCGTATTTGGACGACATCAAGGACACAAAGAAGGTCATCCTACAAGTGATGCCCGACTTCGACGTTGAGGGGTTGATGGTGATTCTAGACTCCCCCGAAGGGTCTATCATGGTTGTTGATGTTGCAGAAGGCGCCGAGGACTCTGCCCTTCCCCCGACTGGTGGCAAAGCTTAGTGGGGTTTTTCCTATTTTTTGTTACATATTTGCCTTTTGTTAGTTTGTTTTTCTTCTCTGATGTAAATGTTCTCTGCCACTAAGGCCATAGAAATTTTTTTTGTAAATGCTTTACAAGATAAATGAATGAATTCAGACTCGTTTTTGTACAATGTTCTCTTTTCTTCTTTCTCTTTTCTTTTCTCTCTTTTTTTTACCAAGAGGTCCCTGCCCCTCCCAACGAAGAGATCACAGTTCAAAAAATGGCTCATAATGGCTCGCTTTAGGTACACACTCACTTTAGATTGTTGAGGGGCCGAGGCCGAGGCAAAGGTATGCGACCAAGATGCAACTTGCCTGGCTCATTTTTCTGAAGTGTTTACTTAGGCTAAGTTGAGGTGGTCTGCCGAAATATGGGTGAGAAGCCGAGGCTGAGATGTAGCTCACCTGGCTAGTCTCTTTCCCAAGTGGTTACTTCGACGAGGCCAAGGTGGCGCTCTAGAGAGGTTGGGGTCTCGGGCCAAGGCGAACAGCCGAGTTTGTCGGGGTTGTCGTCCATTTAATCGTGCAAAGTATATATGACCAGAAGGCCATCCGCCACTGAGACAGGTAGCGAGGCGCGTGATGCCTCAGCCATCTTAATGTATTTTCGTTTTGTGAGGCGTTAAGTTAGTCATGACTAGTCACGAAGCCGAGGTGTCCTAGGGACTTGGTGAGAATACACGCTAAACATTGAGCCGAAGAGGAACTTTGCATTATTCATTCATCATTTGGCCATCAAAATATACAATCACTGGTAGTACATCCGGAGATTCTCCGAGTTTCACGTTCGAGGGATGGGTCTTCCATTTAAGTGTTCCAAGCAGAAGGTGCCAGGGCCGAGGACTTGCTTGATCTTGTAGGGGCCTTCCCAGTTGGGGCCTAGCTTTCCTACTCCGGGCTCAGGGACCATGAATTTCCTGAGGACGAGGTCTCCCTCTTGGTAGTGTCTTTCTTTCACCTTTGAATTGTAGTAGCGGGACACTTGTTGCTAGTAGGCGGCCACCCTAACTTGTGCCTACTCCCAAGCTTCTTCCAGCAAATCTAGGTTTGTTGTAAGTGCTTCGCTGTTCTCAGCCTCATCGTATGCTTCAATTTGGAGCGTTAGTTAGCCAATTTCGGTGGGATAAATGCTTCTGTACCGTAGGTCAGGCCTAACAGGGTATGGTTCGGTATGCCCAAAGGACACTACTCAGCTCATCAGCACATAACCTTTGGCTCAATCTAATCTAGTCTTTAGTCCATCTAAGATGGTTCTATTGGTGACCTCATGTAGGCCATTTGTTTGGGGATAGCCTACTGAGGTGTACTGCTGCTTGATGCCGAGGGAGGCACACCACTCCCAGAACTTGGCATTGTCAATTTGCTTTTCGTTATCAGTAACCAACATATAGGGGAGGCCGAAGCGGCAAATGATGTTCTTCCAAAAGAAGTTTTGGATTGCTCAAGCTGTAATGGTAGCCAGGGGTTCGGCTTCTACCCACTTGGTGAAATAGTCCATGGTGACAATGAGGTATTTCCCACCCCCCATTGCCTGAGGAAAGGGGCCGAGGTGGTCCATTCCCCATTTGACGAAGGGCCAAGGGCTGCTGAGAGCAGAGAGGGTTGTGGTCGGCTAATGGAAAAGGTTGGCATGTCTCTGGCATTTGTCGCATCTGTGTGCCAGCTCGATTGCATCCTTCTGAAGAGTTGGCTAAAAGTACCCCTGTCTCAGTGCCTTTTGGCCTAGGGTTCGGCCACCAACGTGATTACCGCAGATGCCTTCACGAATTTCTCGGAGCACGTAGTCGCCCTCCTCCTGACGGAGGCATCGGAGGCAAGGCAAGGTGAAGGACCTTTTGTACAACTTTCCTTCCAGAAAGGTGTAGTGAGCTACCTGAGGTTGGAGTCGCCTTGCTTCGTTCCTGTCGTTGGGCAGTCTCTCTGTCAGTAAGAAGTTGATGATGGGGTCCATCCATGATGGTTTGGCCTCTATTGAAAGTACTTGGACTTCTTTTATAGAGGGTCAAGGTAGCTTCTCTACACGAACCGTGCAGCCGAGGGCTGCATCCGAGGTGCTTGCCAACTTAGAAAGGGCATCGGCTCTTGAGTTCTCAGCTCGTGGGACTTGTTGTAGGGAGAAGCGCTAGAAGTGACAGGCTAGGTCCTGAACTTTGGCAAGGTAATTGGACATGCTTTGTTCTCTGGCCTCATACTCATCATTGACTTGGTTCACCACCAGTTGTGAGTCATTGAAGGCTTCGATGTGTAGGGAGCCGAGGTCCTTGGCCAGCAGCAAGCCAACGAAGAGGGCCTCATACTCGGCTTCATTGTTGGATGCCAAAAAGTCGAACCTTAGCATATACTCTATGATAGCATTATCCGGGGTGAGGAGGATGAGGCCCACTCCGCTTCCTTTGGTGATGGATAAACCATCAACAAAGAGTTTCCATTTGGGGTGAGCCTCCTTAGCCAGGTGGTCCCCTTCAACATCTCTAGGGGCTTGGCGGAAGGCCTGGCTGAAGGTGCATTCTACTACGAAGTCTGCTAGGGCTTGTGCTTTGATAGCGGGCCTCAACTGGTACTGTATGTCAAATTCAGAGAGCTTGATGGCCCACTTTGGTGAGGACAGCCCTAAGGGGCTGGTTGGTCAGGACCTCTAGGTGTGAGCTTAAAAATACGGCCTGAGCTTTCTAGCCGAGACCACGAGGGCGAAGGCCAGTTTCTCCACCTCGGGATACCTAGTTTTGGCATCGCAGAGGACCTTGCTAATGTAGTATATCGGTTTCTACATTGTGTCTTCTTTTATCAGAACTAAGCTAACTACCTCATCCCCAGTCGATAGGTACAGATATAGGGTTTCTCCTGGAGTTGACCGAGTGAGGAGGGGAGGTGAGACGAGGTAGACCTTTGGCTCGTCAAAGGCGCGCTGGCTCTGTCCACTGAAAATCCTTCAACTTTTTGATGGCATGGAAGAAGGGAAGGCAGCGGTCAGCCGACTTGGACATGAAGCGGTTGAGAGCAGCTATTCGGTAGGTGAGTCTCTGAGTCTCCTTCACCGATCAAGGGGGTGTCATGTCCAGTATGGCATGTATCTTGTTCGAGCCAAAGGGCATCACTTTGTAGCAGTAAGTGTCATGCTCGGTGATGAACGAGGTCTTCTCCTCGTCCTCTGGGTGCATCTTTATTTGATTGTATCCAGAGAAGGCATCCATAAAACTAAGTAGTCTGTACCTTGTAGTGGCATCAACGAGGTGGTCTATCCTTGGCAAAGGAAAATTGTCCTTAGAGCAGGTGATAACTCTGTATTTTGATGCCTTAAGGGCATCATTTTAGGGGTATTTTAGACCTTAGACTGGCTAATATGTATCCTTTTTTCAGTTAAATTCAATATTGTAACCTCTGAGGGTCCCTGTGCAAATTCTAGGTAAAAACTGAGAAAATTACAGAGTTTCCTACAGATTTTGGGAAGCTGGTGTGAATTCCAGCTGAGAGAGGGGGTGTTTTTGTAAAAAACTGAGCACAGGAGGACGCCTCCTATCTGCTAAACCCAGATAGGCACCTTTCCTATGAAATAACTCTCTCTTTGAATCCCTAGGCGCCTCCCCCTCATCTCTTTATCCCCTAACCGCCCCCAGCTTTTCAAATCCCCACCTTTCACTACAACCTCTCTCTAATCTCAACCATCTAAACCTTAGCAGCCCCTCATACCCTTATATCTCTCCCTAGAGAGCATCCTAGCCTTACATCTCACTCCTTAAACCTCAACCAATTACTTTAGAGTTTCACATCACACCAACCAATCACATTTCTCCAGCTCTAGGCGCCCAAATCTACTCCCTCCATTCTGGGCACCCAAATCTTAGCCCTACATAATATTGGGCGCCCCATCTCCTTCTCTTCTCAGCCTTAGGATCATCTTAGAACAATCCTAACCCTCCATTCTCAACCCTAGGGTGCCCATATTTCTGCAAAAACCCTAAGGCGCCCCTCTCTTTCTCTGTAATCCCAAACCTATCCTTCCTTCTCTATAAAAAGGACTCAAGGGGTCCTCAGAAGGGGTTGGATTTTGCTCCCAAGTAAGACGGAAGGTTGTTCCTGAGAAGTTCAAGGGTAGAGGAAGAGGAGAACGCCCAGGCAAGAGGTGGGGTTACTGCTTGCACTTCACCTAGCCACTACTGCCACCTTTGGATACGGATCCCAACTAGTTTCCCATAGTTTTAGATTTACGTTTTACACGTGTTTTTATTTTCTATGCTTTAATTTCCATCTTTTATTTTATTTCTGCAATTTATTGTTATCAAAATTAATTTTTGTCTTCCTTTCTACAAATCTAAAATTCAGCCAGGTAAGACGAAAGGCCCAACTCGAGGAGTTCGAGGGTCAAAGGATAGATTTGGAGACTGCTATCTCTGATTGAGTTTGTAGATTTTTTATTTAGTTTTTTTTTTATTTCTGTAATTTATTTATTTTTCTGCAATTTTTACTTTTAGCATTGTTAGAATTTTATTTTAAGGGATTCCAGTTCAGTTAATTAAATTTTGTGTTTCAGCAATCCCAAATCTTGTTATTTTGTCCAGATTGAAGTATGTAACAATTTTTCCCTCGCTTCCCTATGCATACGACCCCTTTCTCACCACTAACTGCGTTTTGTAGTCATTTTGATATTCAAAAAATTTTTAAATATTGAAACTGGTGTTCCGAAGTGGTTAATGAGACACTTCCGGACACACCAAGTTTTTGGCGTCGTTGCCGGGGAAGCAATGGAGAAAAAAATTTTATTTGCTTTGTTCGGATCTGTTTCATTATTTTTTTTTTATTTTCGTTTGATTATTTGATCTGTAATCTCATTTTAATTCTTGTTTCTCTTTGATTTTGCAAGACGTAATAGTAGAAGGTGGGGTACTGGAGCGTTGCCGAACTACTAAAGAAAAGAGAAGAGGAGAAATTAGGATTGTGATTCAGGTGTAGTCGTCCCAATTTAATTCTATTTTTTTTTTTTTTGAATTCTTTTTGGTAAAGTAGTGTTTTTGAATTCTTAATTAATTATTTTTATTTCTTGATAGATCCGATTTATTTTTTTATGATTATTTTTTGTTTCGTTCTTAGATCTATTTCTTTTTTCTATTTATTTCTAGGTTCGAATTGGGTTTTTCATTTTTCGTTTCTAAAATCAATCACTCCTGTAACTTTTCGTTTCTTTGATATTTTTCTTTTGGTAATAGGTGTGTTATTTCCATAGTTGTCGTTTTCTTAATTTCTTTTGTTTTTACTTTTTTCTTAGGTCTAGTTTTTATCTTTGTTTTAATTTCTTGAGTGAACTAGATTTCAATTTAGGATTGTTAGGTTCTGTTTTTTTCTTTATTTTCATAATAGAAACTCATTTCATTTCTTGGATTTTTATTGCTACATACTCTTATTTTTTTTTCTGTTTAATCTTTAAAGTAGCAAAATCCCTTCTTAATCTTCATTTCTGTAGTATTAATTTTTTGCAAAATTAGTTCCTTTATTTGTTTTCTATGATTAATTGTTGCTATAATTAATTGCTCCCTTAATTAGTGGTTTAATTGAATAATTGATTGTTAATTAGGAAATTATTCAAAATTTTGAATTTGAGTTTAAATTTCAAATTTTGAATTTGAATTTAAATTTCAAATTTCAAAAAAAAAAGATAAATAAATAAAAATATTTTAAAATTATGCATTTGCATTCCAACATTTAGGGTTTGATATGTTCTAGAGCATGCATCACATAGGATTATTTAATTGCTGAAATTATCTTGTTAGTTGTTAATGTATTAGGGTTTTTCATTTTTAATTGCTCCCTTTGCGGGGATTTCATCACCCTTCCTTGGCCCAAAAACCACCACCGTTTCACGTGTGGTTCACCCTAAACCTTAATTTAAAATTTGGATAGAAAGATCCTTTAGGGGGACCCACACATATGGTTCAAAAGTGTGCTGAAATTTAGGGAAGCTTGTGATTACTTTCCAAAACCGGTGGTTGGTGTCTAAGGAAAGACGTTAACCGGCTAAGCCTAAGCGGGTTTTGTGGTTACTTAATTACGTTTTTGTGAGTGCAAGGGGAGCCTCCCACATCCCCACCTCTTACCTGGCTAACCAAAGGAAGTGGCATAATTCCAAGTGAACCTAAGAGTATTCACATTGGTTGAACCACTAGTTTAGGAAACCTTTGGTCAGCCCCTAGGTCGTGTGTGAAATGCTTGCATTTTTTTTAAATTTTAAAATTTCAAATTTGAATTTTAATTTTAGGAATTTAAATTTCAAAATCAAAATTTGAATTTAAATTTCAAATTTCAAGTAAAAAAAGAAAAAATAAAAAAAATAAAAAATTCAAATTTGATTTTAAATTTCAAAATCTAAATTTGAAATTAAAATTCAAAATTTAAATTTCAAATTTCAAATTTCAAAAAAAGAAGAAAAATGAACTTCTGAGTTGTATGTTGGGAAGGAGATCTCTGAGGAGAGAAATAGTAGAACCCATACTTGAGATAGAGAGATACCTCCATCACCAGCAATGCAACCAAATGGCCGAGATCGATGATGAACAGCCTAGAAAGTTGAAGGAATATTTCACTCCGACCTAGTATAACCCTTCATCCTGCATATAGTTGCCAGATACCCAAGCCTTGTACTATGAGATTAAATCAAGCACAATCCAGATGCTCCCCTCTTTCTATAGGAACCCGAGTAAGGACCCATACAAACACATAGATGAGTTTCTGGAAATATATTCCACTATAAGGATCCAAAACTTTAATGACGATGCCCATAAATTAACTATTTTCCCCTTCTCCTTGAAAGAGAAGGCCAAGCACTGGTTGGGAACTATAGGGAGACCTATTAGAACTTGGGCAGAAATGCAACAAGAATTCCTTAGAAAGTTTTACCCTATAGGACGAACCAACACCATGAGAAGAGCCATCACTAGATTCACCCAAACACCGGGTGAACAAATTCACGAGTCCTGGCAAAGAATGAAAGAGTTGTTGAGAAAGTACTCACACCAGGCCTGTCCAAGTGGCAAATTGTCCAAGCCTTCTATGAAGGTTTGATTGATCAATACAAGCAAAAGGTAGATGCATCCTGTGGGGGTATTTATGAGTAAAAGTAAGGATGAAGCATCTACTCTTTTCGAAACATTGAGTGAAAATTCCATCAACAATGCATCATTAAATTCCTATGAGAGGTCGGTGGGACCCTCAAAAAGGGCAGAGCTCTACGAAGTCAGGAACAGTATAGAGCCTGAGGCAACAATGAACCTGAATGCAATCTCTAGAAAATTGGACAAGGTAAATCTTCTAGCCCAAAAGCTTGATCAATTCTTTACCTATAACTAGCAACCGGGCCCATCTACACCTTATCCTGAAGTTTGTTCCATTTGTGCCAGCTCGGCTCACCAAGTTGATGATTGTCCAACGGCAGCCCAGTTTTTGCCCTTTATCCAAGAACATGTTTAGGCAGCCCAGAGTTTCTCGAGGCCTAATAATGACCCATTTTCAAATACTTATAACCCTGGGTGGAGAAATCACCCCAACTTTTCTTGGAGGACACATCAACCTAATACACAGTCCCAGTAGTACCATCCATTTAACTCTATGACCCAGCAATTTCAAAGGCCACAAGTGCAGAACCAATTCCAGCAAACTTACCCTAGGAATTAGTCGGTCCAACCTTATCACTTTACCCACAACCTCCTCAGACCAATACAGTTGATGACAAATTCATGCAGCTTCAGCAATTGATTCTTATTCATTAGTAGTCCATCGCTAGATTAGAGAGCCAAAAAGGATAGCAAGTCGAAGCCAATGTAAGGAGAGAAGTAGGACAACTACCAAGTCAACCGGTTGCAAATCCTAGAAATCAGCCACCGAGTTTTCCTCAATGGTATATTAAACCACCTCCTAAGAACCCTCAGTTTGAAAATGCCAAGGCTATTACGACCTTAAGGAGTGGAAGGATTTTAGAGGACCCGTATGAGAAAAAGAAATTTGAAAACGTCAATGAAGAAGAAAAGGAGCAAGAAGACCATAAGTTGGGAGGAAGAAAAAGGAAAGGAAAATTTAGAAGAAGAACCTATAGTGAACCAACCTGTAGTTCTCTTTCCAACCGCACTCACAGCCAGGCCGTTGCGAAAGACGAAAGAGAATCGCAACAAGGAGATCAGGCCTACGCCAAGTTCTTGAAAGAGTTGCATACTCAAAAGAGGGAGCCACGATCGGCCCCCCAAAAAGTGACACTTTTGGCAAATGTTAGTGCGGTTCTCCTAAGCCAACTCCCCGGAAAATGAAAGACCCTGGTGCTCCTCTAATAAGTTGTGTCATCTCTAGAATCACTTTCGATCGGGCCCTATTAGATCTTTGGGCTAGTGCAAATCTGCTCCCCTCTATTATTTTTGAAAGGTTCAAGATCGGCGAGTTAAAACCTATCCTAGTAATTTTGAAACTCCCAGATCGGTCAGTCAAGACTCCTCGAGGTGTTATTGAGGATGTCATTGTCAGAGTAGAGGATTGTTACTTCCCAGTGGATTTTATCATCCTAGATATGACCCCAACCGAGGAACTGAACCATAACCCGATAATCTTAGGACGTCTGTTTCTAGCAATTGCTAATGCAAACATCAATTGTAAATCGGGAGAAATGAACATTTCATTTGGGGAGCAGAAAGTCCGATGAAATGTATTTAGTTCCACTAAGTATCCAAACCTAGGGGAAGATGAAATCAAGGTAAATGTAGTGGATGACCTTGTAGATGACCTGTCTACCATTGGGTTAGCCCAATCTGAGCCCTGTCTGTGTAAAGAAGAAAGCGAGTCTGGAAGTGTTGATATGAGAAGTGAGTGAATGTGTCTAGCTGAAGATGTTAAAACTTAGCACTAGTTAGGAGGCAACCCAATGAAGTTTATTTTAGTTGTCTTGTTAGAATTTGTCTTTTCTTTTGAATAAGTTTTAGAATTTAGTTGGCAAATCCTAAACCCCTGTTGAATCCTTACCTATTAATTATTTCCATTGGCCCAAGTCCCTTTTGCATCATTCTAGTCATGCCATTGGGGACAATGGCATTTAAGTTGGGGGTGAGGAAAGAGAAAAAATTTTGAAAATTTGAGAGAAAAATTTAAAAAAAAAATTGAGAAGCTAAGCCTTTAAATATGTAGAATTAAAATTTCACTGAAAATTTTAAAATTTTTATCCATTAAAAGAGATTCCCGAACAGAAAAGGTTAAGGAAACTGATAAAAGAATATTGAATTTTGTAGAGATTGGTAGCAAGTAACAGGAGTTAAATTGACCTTGTTTGAATGTTTTCGAAACTGTTTAGAAATTGAAAATACTCTCAAGTTTGCCCCTGTAAAGAAAAGAAGAGAAAGATTGAGAAATTAGACGAAAAATTCTGCAAATTAATAGAGATAGTGGACTACCCCGAACAGTGCTGAATTTTACACACAGCAAAAAAAAAAGAGAATAAAAGGTCAATGGACACCCTAGACTTAGTAACCGGGTCTCTTCACCAAAGTTAAGTGTCGAGATTCGCGTCAAATGGGAAAGGGAATGCTAACAACACTTACCTAACACTTAGTAACCAGGTCTCTTCACCTAAGTCAAGTGTCGAGATTCGCGTCAAACAGTGGAAGGTAGCAATAAAAATGTGTGTGCATATCAAGTTCAGGGGTAGAAAGAAGAATACCTGCCTAATTTTAAAAATCAATCTCAGCTTATCGAGACAGTCTGCAAATGGAAGGGTATATAAGATTTTTAAGCCAAGTTTCTGTAATGTTCAAAGCATGACAGTTTTACCCCTTAAACCCAATACTGATCTATACAAAGTTTGAGAATTCTGGAATTAGGATACTTGGCTAATTTTGTTAGGGATGATCTTGCGCTGGGAATGATCTCTTTACTCAGTGTAATTTTAAGGTTGCATTGCTAAGGGACTAGCAATGGTTAAGTTGGGGGTGTGATAACTCTATATTTTGATGCCTTAAGGGCATCATTTTAGGGGTATTTTAGACCTTAGACTAACTAATTAGTACCCTTTTCCAGTTAAATTCAATATTGTGACCTCTAAGGGTCCCTACACAAATTCTAGGTAAAAACTGGGAAAATTACAGAATTTCCTATAGATTTTGGGAAGCTTGTGCGAATTCCAACTGAGAAAGGGGGTGTTTCTGTAAAAAACTAAGCATAGGAGGGTGCCTCCTATTTGCTAAACCCATATAGGCACCTTTCCTATGAAATAACTCTCTTTTTGAATCCCTAGGCGCCTCCCCCTCATCTCTTTACCTCTTAACTGCCCCCAGCTTTGCAAATCCCCACCTTTCACTACAACCTCTCTCTAATCTCAACCATCCAAGCCTTAGCAGCCCCTCATGCCCTTAGATCTCTCCCTAGAGAGCATCCTATCCTTACAACTCACTCCTTAAACCTCAACCAATTACCTTAGGGTGCCACATCACACCAACCAATCACATTTCTCTAGCTCTAGGCGCCCAAATCTACTCCCACCATTCTAGGCGCCCAAATCTTAGCCCTACATAATATTGGGCGCCCTCTCCTTCTCTTCTTAGCCTTAGGATCACTTTAGAACAATCCTAACCCTCCATTCTCAACCCTAGGGTGCCTATATTTCTGCAAAAACCCAGTTGCTGCCCCTCTCTTTCTCTCTAATCCCAAACCTATCATTCCTTCTCTATAAAAATGACCCATGGGGTCCTGAGAAGGGGTTGGATTCTGCCCCTAGGTAAGACGGAAAGCTGTTCTTGAGAAGTTCAAGGGTAGAGGAAGAGGAGAACACCCAGGCAAGAGGAGGGGTTACTGCTTGCACTTCACCTAGCCACTACAACCACCTCTAGATCCGGATCCCAACCAGCTTCCCGTAGTTTTATATTTACGTTTTATGCATGTTTTTATTTTCTGTTCTTTAATTTTCAGTTTTTATTTTATTTCTGCAATTTATTGTTATCAAATTTAATTTTTGTCTTCCTTTCTGCAAATATGAAATTCAGCCAGGTAAGACGGAAGGCCCAGCTCGAGGAGTTCGAGGGTCAAAGGATAGATCCGGAGACTACTATCTCTAATTGAGTTGTAGATTTTTTATTTAGTTTTTTTATTTCTATTATTTATGTATTCTTCTGCAATTTTTAGTTTCAACATTGTTAGAATTTTATTTTAAGGGATTCCAGTTCAGTTAATTAAATTTTGTGTTTCTGCATTCTCAAATCTTGTTATTTTGTCCGGATTGAAGTACGTAACAATTTTTCCCTCGCTTTCCTATGGATACGACCACTTTCTCACCACTAACTGTGTTTTGTAGTTATTTTGAGAATTGGAAAATTTATAAATATTGAAACTGGTGTTCCGAAGTGGTTAATGACACACTTTCGGACACACCAGCAGGCTCGGTTAAAGTCTGTGAAATCAATACAAATCTGTCATCTCCCATTAGCTTTCTTTACCAAAACCACGTTTGACAACTAGTTAGGGTAGTATACCTCTCGGATGAAGTCGGCATCGAGTAGCTTGCCAACTTCCTCTCCTATGGCCTTCCAACGCTCCGGTGCAAAGTTCCTCTTCTTTTGCCGAACTGGCCTAGAGCTCGGGTTCACGCTCAACCTATGAGTGATGATCGAAGGGTCAATTCCGGGCATGTCAGCGGTAGACCAAACAAAGATGTCGGCATTAGTTTTGAGGAAACCTACCAGTGCGAATAAGCTCTCTGGGGGAAGGTTAGACCCGACGCGGACTGTCTTCTCGGGCTTGAACTCATCTAGGGGAACCGAGATAAGGTCCTCGGCTGGTTGGCCTCAGCTCATTGGTTCCTCCCTGAGGTTGAAACCCTCTAGTGGCAATGCTTCATTGTTCTTGCCCTTTAGTGCTAACACATAGCATTGGCGGGCCACTTGTTGGTCCCTCCGAACGACTATGATGCCGTGCTCGGTGGGGAACTTGAGGGCGAGGTGGTACGAGGAGATGGATGCCCTAAGTGTGTTAATGATCGACCTCCCAATGATTGCATTGTAAGGCAAGCTAATCTTTACGACCAAGAACTCGTTAATCCTTGTCACCTATCGAGGCTCAGTCCCTACTGTGATAGGTAGGGTAATTTTTCCCTCTGGTTTAACCACGTTACCGAAGAAGCCAACTAGTGGGACATCGGCTGGCTGGAGGCGCTCAGGCACTATCTTCATCTTCTTGTAGGCTTCGTAGAAGAGGATGTCGGCCGAGGAGCCACAATCGACAAGAATCCTCTTAACTAGGAAGTTTGCGATGACGGTCAAGATCACCAGAGCGTCATCATGGAGGATTGTGACCCCCTTCAGGTCCTCGTCTGTGAAGGAGAGGGTCTTCTGCTACTTCGTCTTCTTGCGGGTAGGCCCTTGGATATTTAGCTGCCTGGCGTAGGCCTTGCTGGACGAGGCCCCACCCGAGCTGTGCCCCTAGCAATGATGTTGATGACTCCGGCTATCTGCTGGAGCAGCTGCTACTGCTGGGAGGACGAGGCACCGGGGTCGCCACTAACGTACTGCTTGAGGTGCCCACGGTGTATGAGGGACTCTATCTCATTCCTTAAATCATAGCAGTCCTCCGTGTTGTGGCCAGTGTCGCGGTGGTACTTGCAATACTTCTTTGGGTTCCCCCTCTTGGGGTTCCTCTTCATCTTCTCAGGCCACTTCATGAACTTCTCCTCCGTGACCTGCATCAAGATCTGGGTCCTAGTGGAGTTGAGTGGCATGTATTGACTGTAAGCCAGGGCTGAGGTCGGTGGCTTCTTGTTGTCCTTGCTGTTGTTGTTGTTATGGTGTTAGTTTCCGTCCTTTTCTTCTATAGGGGCCCATTGTGGCGCTCGACCTTCCTCTCTTGGTTATCCCCAGCCGAAGCCTCTTCAGCCACAATGTACTTTTAGGCCTTCTTGAGGAACTTTAGTTTCGTCCTTGGCGAGGTCTTGGCGATCAAGCACTTCAGGGCTGAACTAGGGTGGAGCCCATTGATGGCAACATGCATAGAGACCATGGTCTGATCACTTCTCGTACACTCGGAATTACCCACATCCTTTTGGGGTTACGCATTAGAGACTGTGATATACGTGTTGAAATGGGTTCCAACCAAATCCGTTCCGAAGACTCCCTATGAGCATTGGACCAATAAGAAACCAAGTGTGAGACACTTGAAGATTTGGGGTTGTCCGGCACATGTTAAAAGAATAAGTGCTGGCAATTTATAGGTTACTCAAAAGGCTCTTTAGGTATTTATTCTATGACACAAGAGAACAGAAGGTGTTCTGTAGTCGAAATGCCCATTTCTTGGAGGAAGATTACATCCTGAACAATCATCATCAGGAAGTTGTTCTTGATGAGGAGAGCTCAGGAGTAGTGGGAGATGTCCCACAAGCTATAGTAAATAACCAACCTAGGAGATCTACCCAGGCATCCAGGCCTCCAGTTCGTTAGGGCAATGACCAAGAAAGTTACTTGGTGGAAGCCACGACTAGTGAGGAGGATCCCGTGACTTGTACGGAAGCTATGTTAGATATAGATTCGTTGAAGTGGGTAGATTCCATGAGAGTTGAGATGGACTCAATTGAGACCAGTGGAGTCTAGACTCTGGTAGATCCGCCCCTGGGTAAAAGCAATTGGTTGCAAATGGATCTATGAGAGGAAGAAGGGCCCCGATGGTAAGGTTGAGACCTACAAGGCTCGTCTTATGGCAAAAGGGTACACTCGGAAAGAAAGAATCGATAAGGAAACATTTTTGCCCGTGGCCATGCTTGAATCCATTAGGATCCTACTAGCTGTAGCAGCATACCATGACTACGAGATTTGGCAAATGGATACCAAAATCGCGTTCCTAAATGGAGATCTTACTGAAAATATCTATATGTAGCAATCACAAGGTTTTATAGCTGCAAGTCAGGAACACATGGTATGTAAACTTAATCAATCCATATATGGACTTAAGCAAGCTTCTACGAGTTGGAACATCCGGTTTGACTCTACTATCAAATAGTTTGACTTTGAGTAGAATCCGGATGAGCCCTGTGTTTATAGGAAGACCAGTGGGGATAAGGTTACGTTATTGGTTATGTATGTAGACGACATTCTACTCATTGGGAATGATGTAGGAATGTTGACTACGGTGAAAGTATGGCTTTCACAGCAATTTTCCATGAAAGACCTTGGAGAAGCCTCTTATATCTTGAGACTTCGACTCTATAGAGATAGATCAAAGAGGATAATAGGATTACCCCAATCTACTTACATTGACAAGATAGTCAAAAGATACAATATGGAGAACTCTAAGAAAGGAAATATTCCTTTCAAATATGGAGTCACTCTCTCCAAGGGTATGTCTCCCAAGACACTTGAGGAGATTGAGGGCATGAAAGAAGTTCCCTATGCCTCTGCCATAGAGAGCATCATGTATGTCATGCTGTGCACTCGGCCATACATTGCTCAGGCCGTGAGTGTAGTAAGTAGATAACAATCTAACCCAAGACAAGAGCATTGGCCCGCTGTGAAAAAACATACTGAAATACCTTTGAAGGACAAAAGATTTTTGTTTGGTATTCGATGGTAGTTCACTTCAGATCGTCGGGTATATTGATACCGACCGCCAGTCAGATCCAAATGGTAGAATGTCTACATTTGGTTACATCTTTATGATGGGGTCCTATGTAGTAAGAAAAATAGTCCACAACCCAAGCTGAGCACATTGTCATAAGTGAGGCTACCAAATTAATGAAGGTGTTCATTCTGGAATTTGGAATTTAGCACATTACCCATTCCACTGTTGTATGACAACACTGGATCTACGTTAGATTGATATTAAAAGGTAGCATCAGCGGAGAATGTGGCAGACCCGTTGACTAAGTCGCTGACATAGAAAGTGTTTGAGAAACACGTGGAAAGTATGGGACTCCGGTTTGTACCCGATTGGACCTAAGTGCAAGTGGGAGCTGTTAGACAGTGTATGCCCTTAGCTCTAATTAGCATGATGTACATTATGACATTTATTATAAATGAATAAAGTAAATATTTGATTCATGTTATTATGGTGTGTTTCTGTGTAATACCCTTAAACTAGACATATGTGAAACTCGTGTTAGTTTAGAATCTTCACAACCATTGGATAGATCTAGGGAGATTAATCCTACCAAGGCCGACACTGATGTATCACCAAGTTGGTTGAGGTGGCTTGTCTCAGCTGCCAGGGTGAGACCTGAGGTACATGTAGGGTGGGTTTTCTTGAAACCCTGAACCAAACCAAAATTCTAGTATTACCCTAGACCTTGGAGATAGATGAGCAAAACTGGAATGTTACACCTGACCCCTAGACTCGATTATGATACTGCACTAGGTATTAGATTGGGCTGCCTTTGATATGCCAATCGTTGAGATCCTTAGAGGGGGTTAAAACTTGGGTATATTGGGACAGTCCAAGAATTCATCTAAGTGGGTGATCATAGTGCTCCTTTGTCGGACAAAGTGAATGATCGGGGATGCACTCTCTCTGATGGAAACCTAAACTGCCGGTAGTTGATTTCAACCATTGAAATTTGTTTTTGCAAAATATATTTATATAAAGATATACATATATACATATATATATATATATATATTATGGTTTCAAAATGTTTACAAAAAGGTTTTAATTCCCGGGATCCATGTGAGTAGAGAGTGCAGCACTGCACCTTGCAGTCGAGGGAGAGGTCCTCTCTTGTCGAGTAGTGTTTGATCATTATGGGCTGAAAGGTTAAGTGTAAGATCATTAAGGGTTATACCTAATGGGCTAATCTTGCATCTGCCCATAGTCCTTGGGCCTTCATAAGATGGCTGGACCCAAGGATCGTTTAGTGTAAATGTTAGGCCCATTAAGAGCCCATAGTGATGGACTCAGGGGTTCACTATATTTAGCAATGAATTCGACCAGGCCTTGTAGCAGAGGCTAGGCTGAACCCATGTGGCTGATGTATAGATCAATGATAGGGTCCCACGCCATACAAAGAGAGCCAAGCTAGCCAGAATTAAAGTGTCAGTGGGCTTGAAAGCTTAATGGGCCTAAAAGCCCATTTCGAACTGGGTTAATTAGATTAATTAAATAGGGGCGGATCTGGGATTTGGATTAGTAGATAAGATAAGGGATTATCCTTATCCACTTAAATAGTCTAGATCCAAATAAAGATTTGGATCAAAGGAACTCCTAATTTGATTAGGAAGGCTGATTTTTATCTGTAGATAAGATAAGGAATTATCCTTATCACTTAAAGATTCCAAATCCAAATAAAAGAGTTGGATCAGGAAACTCCTAATGAGATTAGGGAATTGTCTCTTTAAGGCTATAAATAAGAGAGTAGGGTGAACCTTGAATACACACTCACTCAATACAGAGAGAAGACAACTCAATTAGACTGTTCTTGCCTTCTGCTCTTCTTATTCCTGCTCTTGCCGCCCTGCCCCGTTCGATCTCCAGTTCTTGAATTTGATTAGGATTAGATCTTGATATTGTTTCTTGCCAAAAGAAAAAATTTAGAAGCTGTGCCCACTGTCCCATTCAATTCTTGCTGAAGAATCACAAGTTCTTGGTGAAGAACTACTTGTTGATCCTACCTCATCCTAAGCTGTGTCATCTTCAGTGGAGGGAGGAGTTGGTACACTCTTTGGGCGTGAACACCTACGTTGTGAGGAGCATTCTTGCATGATTCTGTATCAGGTATATTCCTTCCTTAATTTGGTTTCAGATTTGGTACAGTTTGGTTACAAGAAACAAACCTTGAAAATGCAGTTTTCTAAATTGGGAATAGGATTCCCGGATGAGAGTAAAGAAATTTTTGAAATTTTGCTCAACCTTCCTGCAGGGTTCGGCCATCCATATGATGGATCTCCCATTCCTTCACGAGAACCCGAGGCGAAGACTCCAACGATCAAGTTAGTATGTGCACAAGGTAAGTAGTGAGTTTGGAGCCGAGGAGTCTAGACGAGGTCTCAGATAGCTCTAAGTCCTTAGAGGAGAGAGCACTAGAGATCACAAAGGTTTCGAATCCCTTACCTTGTATTTATAGTTAAAGCTGCCAGGGGGTAGTTAGGCTCGGATGGTCCAGATGCAAGCCGTACGAGGGCCTAGAAAGATCCTCTATCAGAGCCATGTGGCACATTGGGTAACTCCGAGCATCCTCATGGTGAGCCTATCCTGGCGCCCTCTATTTGACACGCATCAACCCCGTACAGGCCAGCCGAATGCGCCTACATCAGTTACCATGTCTTCATACTCTTGAAATCAATCTCTCAAAGCTATGTTGATAAATTATTATTAAGTTGGTAATTAGGGCATTTAAGGCCAGCATAGGAAGGATGAACATTGACACCATTATGTTGTTGTTAAGGAGACCATCACCATGAACCATATAGGCAAAATGAAAGTGTAATTTCTATAGCAATCAATGCAACTAATAATCTAAACCTATTTTGATAATTTTGCACAAGGTTAGCAGTCATGGCAAATAATGCTAAAATATAAAGGTTGAGACTATAATAACTAGAATTAACATATAGTTGTTTATGGGATCATCACCATGCAATATGAAGGGAAATAGAGGGTGTCATGTCCTTACTAATCAATTTTATCAATAATTCACATCATTTACCAAGATAAGTAAATTAAAGTGGTGATTGCAATTTAATAACCCTCCAAAATTGAAAACCAATGTCTTAAATGCTAATATAGTCAAAATTTATTAAGATGAGTGTATGTGGTTGATTTAAAAAATGAATACATGTATACCCATTATTCATTTTTATGTTATGCATAAAGTATAAGAAAATGTCATACATTAAGTGTCAATTATACTTTACTCACCCTCTAAAATTTAACTTCAATGCCCTAACTGCTAACCTAGTAAACATTCACCAATATGGTCTAAGGGAAGGGTTTTAAGAATAAAGACATATGGCAACTATCATTCATGTTATAAATTGTCACAAATAATCAAAGAAATAGTAGAAGTAAACCATAGCTAATTTTTTTAAGAGGAAGACTATAAGTCTCCAAATAAGAAATTTTGAAAAGCACATTATAAATGACAATAATTAAATAGGAGCAAAAAGGTTACAACATAGAAATATATAGTTGTCAGGGGTAAGTCATACATGTCATAAATCTATTGAAGAATGTGTATATCTTTGCTTAGGTTTGCTAGAGGAATTTTGTCTTGTGAGTATACAATAACCATTACTATATATGATAAAAAAACAAATCTTTATCTTACAAAAAAAGAAATTAAAATGAGAGTGAAAGTTACTAATACCAATGGACTTGGCCAATATCTCATACCCATTATTGTAAATATTTACCTGATTGGCAATTTGGACATTCAAACCTTCAAGACCAATGTTAGGATGTGATTAATATGTAACTGATACTATTATGTGTAATCTTGGTATTTGACTTAGACTAAAGTTGATAGTTCCCTCTATGATTCTTTTTTTTTTTTGAAAACATATTTGTATCTCCCAATGGGATTGTGGTTTGATTATGTTTTGTAACCTCTTTGTACAACCTCTGGTTGGACTTTATCCTGTTATTGAATATAATTGATATATATTCTAAAAAAAAGGTGTTGTGCAATTTTTTTTCCAATTACATTATTTGACTTATGTAATTGACAACTTGATTCATCAGTAGATGAATGTATATGCATGGGAAGACTTCCATATGTTATATAAATCAATCCCTTAATCCCATCTTAGTAAAATTTTACCAATTTGGCAGTTAAAGGATTCAAGGCCAATATGGGAAGGAGATCAAAGTGTAACTAATAGTGTTAAGCATCTATGATGGCGATCAAAATGCAACTGACCCTTTATCCCATCTTAGTAAATTTTATCAATTTAGTAGCTAGGTAAATGTTCATAAAGATAGCATTCAGGGTATGAAGAACAATATGTAAAGGTAAACAATGTGCAAATGACTTTCATATTTTCATTCATACCCTTACTAACATAAAATTCAAGATAGTTCATGAGCTAAAGTTGCAGGAACACAAAGGAAAGGAAAGAATGCAATGATTGGACACACTACAGGTAATAAGGGCATTTTAGTCTTTGTAAGTTTTATGAAAAGTGATGCAGAATCTATGTTGTCTTGCCACCTAATCAGTCAAGACAATAATCTATAACATGGCATGGGGATCTGTCCAAACTTCCCAAAAGTTATGCTTACAAGTCTTTTTAAGACACAATACAGGTAGGTTGGAATTCTGAATTCTGAATTGGGACTATCTTATCTCGCTGTTAAGGAGATCATCACTTTGCAACATCAACGACATTGAGGGTGTAATGTCCTTGCCAATCAATTTACCTAACAACTTAAATCCATCTCAGTAAATGTCTATTAAGACGGTAGTTAAAGCATATAAGCCTAATATAAGGAGTGTAAGAACACAATAGCTGCAACTATTACGCCATGTCCATCTTTATGGTGTTACAGTAACAAAATATGGTCTCCCTTCTCCCTATTCCCACTCCCAAAGGAAAAGATGAAAACAAAATAATAAAAAGAAAAAAATCCATTTTCTCCAACAATCATTTTTGTTATTTGAGCTTAAGGGTGTCAATGGGCTGGTTTTGGGTTGGACCCTGTCCAGTCGAAAATCAATTTGGACAGATTGGACGGACCAACAAGACATATTGGATTGGACAAATCCGGTCCAAAATATTTATTAGATTGGATTGGACCTGGTCTGTCTATAACAAATTTATATTGGATTGGGTTGGATTAAGCCAGTATCTGGTCCATTGATATAAGATAAGAATATGTGTCAATGGACCGGGTTTAGGTTGAAACCAATCTAAATCAAAATGAATTTGAACAAATTAGATAGTCCAGACATTGAATTGAACCAATCCAAATTGGTCCAAAATATTCATTGGATTGAATTGGACCTGGTCCATTTATAATGGACCAGTTGAGCTAGGACAGACAACACAACTTAATAACAAAACAAGGCAAGGAGGCAAATAGGTGCAGAGCAATCCAACTATATCCACTCATAGTCTCCTATCTACCCAGTAAGGGGTTCATCCAAGGTTCAACAACTTATATCAGGAAGCACTCATTATACAATTAGGCTAGTGATGCCTTTGATCAATGAAGTAAGGTAACAATCTTACCACTTGGTTATAAAATTAAGCCGGTGATGCCTCTGATCAATGAAGGCGACATCCTTAGCAGTTGGTTATACAATTAGGCTGGTGATGCCTTTAATCAATAAAGGTAACAACCTTGGTTAGTTAGCTCATCATCATCAAAGCCTTGAACAACAACATTATATGGGGTTGATTAAGAAATTAAAATCTCGATTTTGAAGCCGCAAGAGATCATTCGGTAATGATGATTATTTGAAAACATAAAGCTTTTCCACATATCAAATTTTCATCTACAATTTCTACTAAATTCCAAATATCAAAGTCGAATGAACCAGTAGTTCTATATTAGGTGAAATAACCATAAACTAAAACCCCAACTTCTATACAAGCTAAGATAAGCCCATTAGTTGAAACTCCAAGTCAAATACCTAAGCCTTAGAAATAGGTTTCTGAACATAAAAAACAGGATAATCATCTTAGTAAAGCTATATACTGACAGAGTACCGATATGTTACCAAGAACTAATCTAGATGATCTTATCTGAAAAAAATGACTAAGTTTCAATAACTAGCAAACTTTGCAAAGCATAATAAGGTATTTTGGAAAATAAAAAACAATAACGATAACTTACATGAAACTTTGATGGTTTATCAAAGATTGGATTGAGGAGAACAACTTTATTGTGAAACAAGAATGCTACATGTTAGTCAATTGACGTTCAACCGACAAGTTGTAATGCCTTAGGGATGACTTTAAAAACAAAAATGCTTAGAGCACGATGTCAGAGTTATAATAGGAGAAGGAGTGGGAGAGAGAGAGAGAAGGAATTTCTGGAAAGGGTTTTTAATAATAGAGAAAATGCTAGAGTTTTCAGGAAGAGAGTTGAAAGTGGGAGAGACAGTGAAAGAGGAGAGTGCGAGAGATCAATGGACCATTCTTTTCTTAAGTAAGGTCATTTTATTCATTACATATCAAGGATAATTTCGAAATTAAAAGAAAAATAAAGAAGAATGTGACATGAAATCCACGTTGAATTGCCACCTCATATGTATAGCAAAAATGCTTAGTTGGCGTGAAAATCTATCCTAAGTTTTCAAAAATTGTATTTACATGTCTTTTTTAATTCTGCATCCACTGAACTAGAATTCTGAATTCTTAATTGGGCCTGTCCTGCCTTACCCTTTCCTTAAAAAAAGATTGCCCAATTGGAAGATTGGATTGCTAGGGGTAATTTGGTCAACGAGACTCCTTAGTCCCGCCCTCAATTCTCACATTAATTAAAATCCTAATTGTTTACACTTTACACAAGATATGACAATAGAAAAAGACTCGATTAAGATAAGATAAACAAATAGTGTTATCTTGGCTAACGGACGAACCCAGTGATCAACGGCATATTCGTGGTAGATTCCGTCTTGCCGGTCTGCATAGTAGGTTCCGATTGCACTAAACGGGCAGTTAGGGCAGCCCAAAGTCCTGAAAGCGGGCAACTTTCTTCCATAATATTTTCGTGGTCTTCGACCAGATGTTATGATTGGTTAGCTGTTGAATTTGATGCGGGTTTCATTCAAACCAAATACACCCAAGTGAGAAAATTTACGTTTTGAAACAGACTAATAATAAGTTTCTTCTTTCTTCTTGTTCTTGGGACGGGTGGGGTTCTCCCTCTATTCAGTCCTCTACGCGACTCTACGCCAGTTCTTTTTTCACTGTGCCTCATCGATTTTTTTCCTCCCGCAAAGCTGTACCTTCTGAAATTCGCGTTTTCTTCTTCTTCGAGCAGCTCTAAATTCGTTGAACTGTGTGCAATTTTCGATCTGGGTACGTTTTCCGCTATATAATCTATTTTCGTGTTTTTCTATTTTTGTTGTTTTCTTCTCTTTCTCTTTCTTTTCATTTGTTTGATTTAACTGGTTGGTGCTAACTTTTCTGATCCTTCGACAACTGGGCATATAAATTGTTTAAATTTTGGATATATATCTAACTTAAAAGAAAAGGAAATAATAGAAGAAATCATTTGTTTGAGTTTCTGTGTCGTGGCTAGCTACGGCAAGTGTATGAAATTGGGACTTTTCCCTTCGCTAAATAATCGATTTGTGAATTGTGATATAAACTTGGTAGGCTTCTACTATTTGTAATTGTAGTATGGGTCTATCTTGTTGCTCTCCTCTCTTTATGGAAAGATACGGAGAGCTAAATTTTCTTAGTGGCTCTGGTCTTCTTCTCTCCAATTCTCTCCAATTCCTTTTTCCCTCGTCTTTGTGTGATGGAAGTGATTTAGTTCCCAAATGATTTAAAAAAAGAAAAGAAGAAAATTCCTTGCATCAGGAAGAGGGAAACCAACTCCCTGCATGGCTGCATCTTATCGTGTATTTTTTTCTTATATAGTAGAGTGGAAAACCTGCTGACTTTAAGGAAACCAAACCTAATAGAATCAATTAAGTAAGGAAACCAAACTGAACTGGATATGTAGAAAGACCTTGTTTAATGGGCCGTTTTCTTCTATTTTCCTCTTCTGTTAGAAATGATTGAAACTCGAAACAACTTTCAAGAACTGGAAGTCACCCCCAACTAAACTCGTCCTTTATTCTTTTGAAGTAAATGTACACTATGTTAACATCTGAGCTCTTAGCTGAAAGACAAAACCATTACAGTCTCTTTTCTGATTACTACCATTTCTATGTACTGAGAGACCAATGTTATCAAAACATCTACTAGTCAGTAGTCATTGTCTGGTTAGTTGAGGGTCAGACCAACTGCATCACTAACTAGTCTACCATGCTCATGATGTGGTTGCCTGGGGTGACTAAGCATAATCTAAGTTGACTACAAAGTTGTTTTGAAGCTTCAATTATTTGTGGCAGAACATGTTTTGTTGATGGTATGTAAAGTAGAGAAAGGCATAAAATAAGAGATGGTAGTGAAGGTTTTCTTCCAATCAGTGATATGCCAACAAGGCTGCAATAACCACACATCAAATAGTCAAAGTTGCACTCTTTTTTGGGAAGACAAAGGCTATAATTTTCTAACCTAGCCTATCCAGTCTAACTTTTTATGTTTGCAAAGAAAAGACTACACTAAATGTTCAATATCACTCTTTTATTATATAGTTGTAATCTATATTGACTTATTTATTGAATTACATCAATATCTTAAATTAAGAATATATTCTTTTCTCATTGACTAGTCAGGGTCTAAACACTAACTAATAATTACATCAGCTAGATGTCAAAACGACTAATCATCACCTCACTGCTTGATAATACTGTGGGAGACTTATGTTACTTTAAGCTCTTCCACTCCTTGAAGAGCTTGGTTTGTATTGAGTTGTGGATTCATGCTTCGTCATTTCAGCCTGCTTTTGGTCGCACCTAAAATGAATGATTTCCTTTGAAAATGATGTTCACTAGGAAAACGAAGTTTTTTTCCTAGTTTTTCCTGGCACTTTGCTTAAATTAAACACATTTAAATAGTTGAAAAATGTATGAGGGCTGCAAGATACATAGCAAAACACTGACCTTGTTTTGGGGAATGACTTGCAGAAAGTTAAAGGAATGTCATTTTTGTATCATATCCTGCAATTTGTACTCACTTTTTTTTTGGAAAAAAATGCATTTTCCATTTTACATGCAACTAAACACTTTAAGATAGTGATTTTCAGAAAATGGTCCCCCCCCCTCCTTCATGTAACCAAATAGAATCTTAGTGCTTCATTGTCATGGAAGTTAGCTGCCAATTGCGTTTACTTTTGGATTGGATGGGTTTAATGGTAATTTTTTCTTTGTCATGTCTTATTTAACTTTTTCGGGAGGGGGTATTATTAGCACCTGGATCTGGATGCTAATATGGATTTAGAATCTTTGATCATTTTAAGTATATTGTTGGTTTCTTGTTTGATGTTTATTTTTGTATTAGTTTGAGAGTGATCTCAAATTTGGATACTAGAAATTCATGAAAATGGAATTGGGGAAAAAAAGAAAAGGAAAAGATCTTGAAGATAGACTGATCAAACAAGAACCCCTAGGGAGTTACTTGGTCTTACATGGTATAAAACTTTGGAGGGTGGCATTATTGTATTGGAATTTGATGAGAATCAACGCCTAGTTCCAACTTAGAAGCCCAGACCTCCAATCACTCAAACTTGCCGGAGGCAGAACTGAAGGAAGCTAGTTCAGCCCCATGCATCATCAGACAACACGTCAGCTGGTCCCTCTGCCTGAATCCGTTATGACTGACAGAATTTGTTAAGATATTTTGATTATAAGACAAGCCACTATATATAGGTTGGCTGAATGAATGAATGCATGGGAACTGAATTCGAATCTCTCTCTCTCTCTCTCTCTCTCTCTCTCTCTCTTCTTCCCTACCCCATTTCTGTTTTAGGAGGTCAGGTCTCCCTTGAAGAGACTCCTGGTGGTGAGCAGTATCTCATCAGATTGGTATCATAGCTTAGCATCCCTGTGGAATAGAAGATGACTAACACCCGTTCGGTGACCCTAGACGAAAGGGTGGACAAGATTGAAATCGATCTCCACTGGGTGGTCTCCAAGCTGAGAGAAATCAAGGAAGCAGTGATGGTGGTGGCATTGCAGAAGGAGAAGTCCATCATTGCCGTCGGCTGGGAGGAGCAACTTTGCTCCTGGAAGGGTCACTAAACTAGACTTCCCAACTTTCTATGGAGGAGATCCAATTCCCTAGATTTTCAAGGCTGAGAAGTATTTTGAGTATCATGAAGTTCCGAGACACCAATGTGTAACTGTTGCTTCATTCCATCTGGAGGGGGACATAATATTGTGGTTCAAGTGGTTCAGGCTCTCCCTACCCCAAGTTTCATGGCTGGAGTTTTCAGAGGCGTGTGTTCGGTTTGGGCCTACTGGGTACGATGATTACAACAAGATGCTCTCCAGAGTGAAACAGATCAGATCAGTGTGAGACTACTAGGTTGAATTGGAACGGCTAGCTACCAGAGTATACGGCTGGCCGGAGAAGGCATTGGTCGGCTGCTTCATCGGAGGCTTACAAGCGATTTGGGCTAGGACAGGTGTGAAACCCAAAAGATGTTTTTGCTACAATGAGAGGGTGGCGAAGAAAATGGTCTGGAACTAGTTGAGGAAGAAAAGGAGCATGATATCACCTCGTATGATAACCCAGAAATATCCCTTCATGCTCTTATTGGATTGATGTCGCCCAAGTCCATGAGGGTGACCAGTAAGCTCATGGGTCGCATGGTGTCTGTTCTTATTGATAGTGGGAGCACATTGAATTTCACCACCAGAGTTGTGGCTCGCCAATTAGGTATGACGGTCCTCTACACTACTCCATTTGTTGTTCGAGTTGCTAATGGTAATCACGTTGGATGTGAAAGTGTCTATAAGAATGAAAAACTGATGATCCAGGGCTATACATTCATTGTGGATCTGCATTCCCTAGATTCTAGTGGGACATATGTTGTATTGGGTATACGGTGGTTGGGCTAGCTAGGCCCGGTCCTCTGTGACTGGGGACACATGACCATGGATTTCTATTGTGATGGGCATCTATGTCATCTGCAAGGCCAGGGGACACCTGTCCCTTCAATGGAGGGTTTGCACTCCATTCTTAAGGGGGGATTTGGGGGTGAACAACTACTGTTAATGCAAATGGGCCTAGTACCTATTGGGCCACTATTGAGGCTTGAAAATGAGGCTCACCCCCCCTGAAAGGGACTTATTTGAACTATAGAAAGTAATAAACCAGTTCCTTGAAGTTTTCAAAGAACCAGACCAACTCCCTCCATCTTGGTTTCAGGACCATTGAATTCCCCTGGTCCCCGGGGCTATCCCTGCTAATGTGGGGCCCTACAGATACCCACACTTCCAAAACGTTGAGATTGGGGTGCTGGTTAGGGAACTCTTAGAGAAGGGATGGATACAACTCAACATAAGCCCATTCTCTTCATCGATGCTCCTTGTTAAAAAGAAAGACGGGTCATGGTGTTTCTATGTAGACTACCGGCTATCAGCAAGTCAGGGTTCACCCTAAGGATGTATACAATATTGCTTTTTGGACCCATGATGGCCACTTTGAATTTCTGGTTATGCCTTTTGGGCTGTCCAACACCCCTTCTACCTTCTAGGCGTTTTTTTCTGGTTTTCTTTGATGACATTTTGGTATACAATTGGGATTGGGTTCTCACCTACAACACTTGAGATAGACCTTGGGTTTGCTTAAACAACATCAACTATTTTCTATTCTCTCAAAGTGTGTTTTTTGACATACCAGGATCCTCTATTTGGGCCATGTGGTTATAGATGGCCGGGTCATGGCTGACCCAAACAAGATATCCTGCATTCAGGCCTGGCCCACCCTGAAATCGGTTAAGGCCTTACGTGGGTTCTTGGGCCTAACCGGCTACTATAGAAGATTCATCTGCAACTATGGAACTGTCGCAGCCCCATTAACCACTCTCTTGAAGAAGGGCTTATTTACCTAGACCGAGCAAGTCTAACAAGCCTTTGACTCACTAAAGAAAGCCATGGTCAGTCCACTGGTCCTCACCCTCCCGAATTTTGAGGATACCTTTGTAGTTGAATGTGATGATGCATCAGGGATAGGGGTTGGAGCTATGCTTATGCAGATGTAAAACCCATTTCTTACTTTAGCAAGGCCCTCTTTGCATGGGCTCAAAACTAGTCCACCTACATTAAAGAGTTGATGGCCACTGTATTGGCAGTCCAAAAATGGCAGCCATACTTGTTGGGCCGAAAGTTCATCATCGGGTCAGACTAGAAGAGCTTGTGGTTTCTATTGGATCAGAAGGCCCTCACCTTGGACCAACAAAAATGGGTTATAAAGCTGATGAGTTTTGGCTTTCTAATAGAACACAAGCCCAACCCAACTAATTGGGCTGCAAATGCATTATCTAGATGGACTGAGTTGTCTATGTTAGTGGGCTCCCAACCCCATTACCCCTTGTTTGAAGCATTGCAGGAAGAGGCTAGAAGCAATCCCAACCTTGAAAAAATATGACAGAACTATTTACAGGATCCAACCTCTATACTGGGGTACAACATGAAGGGGTCGGATTTGTTCTTTAAAGGGAGATTTGTCATCTCTCCTAATTTGGCACACTACTGGAACCCTACCATGATGGGAGGACACTTAGGGATCTTATGGACCTATAAGAGGCTTGCCTCTCACTTCTACTAGCCCAACATGAGGAAAACAGTTGAACAACATGTGGCACATTATGTAACTTGTCAACAACAGAAGTATTTTGCTCAATCCCCTCCAGGGCTCCTGCAATCTCTCCCAATTCCATCACAGATTTGGGAGGGTATCTCTCTTGACTTCACATTACAGGGCTCCTACCCTCTGGGGGCAAGACAGTGATCATGGTGGTTGTTGACCAACTTTCTAAATACGGGCACTTCGCTGCCCTGTCACACCCATACACAACAACTTCAATGGCCGAAACTTTCATTAGAAAGGTGGCAAAACTTCATGGGTCTTGGATCGGGATCTAACCTTCCTTAGCCAGTTCTGGAGGGAATATTTCCACCTACAGGGAGCTGTACTTCACCGATCCAGTAGTTACCATCCTCAATCCGACGGACAGACTGAGGTGCTAAACAGATGCCTGGAAACTTACCTTCATTGTTTTGCAAGATCTAGACCCAAGCAATGGATGAAGTGGCTCCCATGGGCTGAATATTGGTAAAATACCTCATTCCAAGCAGCTGCAGGAATGACACCTTTGAAGGCAGTGTATGGAAGGGAACCACTGCCTATTCTTCCCTTATGAACCAGGGTCGATAGCAATAGCCGAAGTCGAGGCACAGTTGATGGCATGTGATGAGGTGCTTTGCATTCCAGTGATTTAAAAGGCGTGCCTAGGCGCATAGGTGAGGCACATTTTAGGGTATGTGCCTCACCTAGGTCCTAGGTGCATCCCTTTCAAAAGGCACACACCTGGTGCACCTAGGCATGTGCCTTGTGCCTCAGCCCAAGCATGTGCCTTTTGAAAATTTCATGGTTTTTTTTTGCTTTTTTTGAACTTGGCGGCTGGGTTGGGGGCTCCGCCCATGGACCCCCGTACCACTCCCCTCGATGCAAGCCCAAACAAGCCCATGTTAGGGTCCTAAATTCTTAGTTCTCACACAAAAAATAATCATTTTATAATTTTAATTGCTTTTAAGAAGATATTTTATTAGGATGAATGAATGAACAATATTAGTTTGTTTGGGATGCCTTAAGGGTCGTGGCACAGGCGACTCGTAGAATCAGGAATGTAATATGTTTAACATCATATTAGCTACTTGAAGTAATGCATTTGAGTAAAGAAAGAGATTGTGGGTTTTATATGATTGAAAATGTTTTATATGTTTGATTTTATTTTTAAATTTTCATTCGAATATGCTTTACATGTTATGTTTATGCATTTTAATTTTACATAATAGGTTTTTTAAAACATTTATGTTAAAATTTATATTTTATTAATATTATGATTTTATTTTGATCTTTTGGCATTCTTTTTTGAATTTTTTGAATTTTCTGACATTTGTTTTTGATTTTTTGTATTTTTGTGCCTTGCTTCAAAAAGGTGCACCCTTGCCTTGCGCCTTGGGTGCAAATTGGTTCCTGTGCCTTTTTTGCGCGTTGTGCTTTTAAAACACTGCCGCATTCTCAAGGAGAACTTACATCGTGCCCAACAACTCATGAAGAGACAATATGATAAGAAGCACAGACCGTCTAACTTCCAGAGAAGTGATTATGTTTACCTCAAACTACAATCATACTGGCAGTCTTCAGTAGCCTAGAGGACATGGCATAAGCATTCCCCCATTACTTTGGCCCATTCAAGATAGTTGAAAGGGTAGGCAATGCTGCCTATCACTTGGACCTGCCCAAAGCAGCCCGTCTCCATCCAGTTTTTCGCATTTCTTTACTGAAGAAGTCTGTTGGAGATCAGACTAAAATCAGCAAGAATATCCCAACATTTACTGATGATAGCTGTTGAGTTATTGGGCCGATGTTAAGTTATTAGGCCCAGATTTGTTTTATTTTTATTTACTTTATTTATTTAGGAAGTTATTGGGCTTTAGGCCCATCAATTTATGTTAAGTTATGTCTTTTCAGCTACTTACTAGTAGCCGACCTACTAAGGGTATTCTTGTATTTGTACATTTTTTTTTATAAAGTATATAAATCAAAGGAAGGGGGCGGCCAGATCTAATTCTTTTTGGCTACCTCTCATTCTCTTTTACTTCTTCTCTTTCTTTCTAGCTGAAACCTTTCAGCATCTTCTTCTTTTCTTCACAAAGTTTATATTAAAAACAACTATCAGCTTTTCTACTTGGTATCAAAGCAAACCGAAAACTACTTGAGCTGCTCCATCATGCAGCCCTAGATCGGCTGACTGCATGGTGAGGTGAGAGGCTGATCGACGACCTCAGGTAAGCCCAATTTTTGGATTTTTTGGTGGATTTGCAATTCCTTGTGGATGGTCTAGGGTTTTTCACCAAAATCAGGAAGAACTGGAGAAAGGGAAAGAGTCTTGTTTTTGTAGGACTTTTCATTTTTGACCTAGGAAGTGGCGCCCTAGTTTTTTAGGGTTCCTTGAAGTTTTCTGAAGGGGGCGGTTCAAGTCCCACCTGTTTTGGAGGCCTTGGGAGGGAGTGACTGCTTCTTTTCTCTCTTATCCTATTCCCACGAAAAAGGAATCTTTGGAGGGAGGAGCTTCTAGGGTTCTAGAAGGGTGTTTGTGGTGCCTGAAGGAGATAATCACCTGTTTTTTTCATCTCAAAGTGATTTTCTAACCCTTTTCTGAGAATAATGGAGGGCCATGGAGTTGAAAACAAACTAGGGAGTGAGATGGGACAAGGGGGAGGAGGTGCTGGAGACCTTTTCGGGGCTGGGACCATCATTACAGTCAAGTTAGATGGTACAAATCATTTAGAATGGTCACAATCTGCAAAGATGGCCATTGGTGCTCGTGGGAAGTTGGGGTATGCCACTGGTGAGGAAGTGAAACCCGAGACTAACTATTCCCAATGGGTATAGGAGAACTATATGGTAATGACTTGGCTGTGCAATTCTATACTTTCCCATATAAGTAAAATCTTTTTATGGGCTAACACAACTAAGGACATTTGGGATGGGGTTGTAGAAACCTATTCACAGAGTGAGAATGTTGCTAGAGCCTACCAGTTGAGGAACTAGGTAATTGCTACCAGACAGGGAGATAAGTCTATTGCTATTTATTTTTCGGCCCTTAAAACCCTATGGCAGGAGGTAGACCATTTGGAGACTGTGGTTTGTTAAAGTAGCAAGGATGCAACAACCTACTAGAAACTTTTAGAGAAGAATAGGGTTTTTAAGTTTCTTGCTGGACTTAACCTCGAGTATAACATTGCACGGCAACATATTCTTTCCAGAGATAGTGTTATTCTCTCTTAGGCATATGCCTTTGTATCAGGAGAGGAGAGTAGGAGGAATGTGATGGTGAGGAATCTAGGTCTTGAGTAGTCTACTATGGTTAGCATAGTGAAACCTAAGCAGAGCAGGGATAGGGGTGGAAATGAACTCAGGAAGGATGATAAGAAGGATATGATCTGTGACTATTGTAAGAAGCCCAAGTATACCAGAGATACCTGCTAGAAGCTTCACCCTCACCTTGTGCCAAACAGAGTTAGAAACAAGAAGGGAAATGTGAACATGGCAGTAATTGGTGACCAAGGTTTAAAATTTCGATACGCCCGATACGGGGCGTATCGTATTGAATCTTTGAAAAGCAGATACGAGATATGCATGGAAATTGGACGTCTTGTCTGTTTTCATGCGTATCGGACTGTATCGGGGCGTATCGGAGGCATATCGGGGGTGTATCGGGGCGTATCGGTAGCGTATTGACGAAAAAGATACAGCCAAAATCTGAAAAAAAATAAAGGGGAAAAGCAAGTTTTTTTCCCTGAAATAAGCCTTCTTTCACCCCCAAATGACTCTAAAACTCCAAACCTCATTCCTAGAGTGCTAGATTTGCAAAAAATTACAAGAAACAAGTGTGCATCGTTAACTTTTTTGAAAATTTTTCAAGTTTTGAAAAAATATAGCATAAATTGGTAAAGTTTTTCATTTTTTTATAATATCTTGTGATTTCTTTTTTTCTTGAATGTTTAAATTTATGTTGATCTACATTTCTTACATTCAAAATCATAATTTTTTTGTGTTATTAATAAATTTATGGAAATTTCATGAAGATATTTGGGGAAAATATAAATTAATAAAAAAATTGAAAATGTAATTTTTCTCTACCTATAAAGACTAAATGTGTTTTAGATCTATGGATTTATCCATCATATCCATAGAGAAATTGAAATTTCTTCTTTAGTATTTTTTTTTATTTTTTTATATTTTTAGAATAAAAAAAGAAATAATAATTAATTATATTTTATCATTTGATCACAACAATTGAATATATTATAATTCTATGGATGATCTTTCATATTCACAAACCAATTGAAATTCCTTATTTAATAATTATTTTTTTATTTTTATATTTTTAGAGTTAAAAAATAAATAAATAATTAATTAATTATATTTTATCGTTTGATCACAATGATTGAACATATTATAATTCTGTGGATGATCCATCATATCCACAAAGCAATTGAAATTTCTTCTTTAATAACTATTTTTTGAATATATTATATAATGTTTATTTATTTTTTATAATTTTCGAAAATAAATAATAAATAATTATTGATTATATTTTCACTTAGAAGTTGTACCAATGCATGTTTTATGGTTAGATAGGAGAATTGAGTTTTTCCTATCCCATAAAACATTAAAACTCAAGAATTATAATTTATAAATTATAGTCAAGGATAGGATTTTTAACGAAATTATAATTACCTACAATATATTTCTTCATAAAACCATTAAAATATATTAATTTAATGTATATACACCTCATTGAGGTCTTATATTTAGTGTATTTTTATGATTTATTAAATTATTTATAGTGTTTCCAAGCGTATCTATGTGTATCTTAGTTTTTCTCTGATACGCATGCGTATCCAAGGCGTATCCCAATACGTCTCTTAAAATTGCCTTTCCGATACACTTAACGTTTCCGATACTTTGAACCTTGCTGGTGACTTGTCTGGACCTCCTACTATAGCTTCTTTGGAGTTTGTTGCAGTAGCTGTAGTGAGGGCCGAACTGGAGAGGTATGCGTAGTTACTTAATCAACGAGATACAATCAGCCCTAATCCATTGTCGGGTGGACAACTAGGTACAGGTGGACATTCTACTTCTTTTGCACATACAGGTAGTTCACATGCCACTGCAAACTATGTTTCTACTATAGGTAAGAAGGGACTTCCTTAGATTATAGATTCTAGAGCCTCAGAGCATATGACCAACATTTTCACCATTTTCTCCTCTTACCACCTCTGCTCTGGCAGAGATAGAGTTTCCACAAGCTGATGGATCTCATGTTCCCATTGCTGGGAAGGGGTCTGTCAAGATAACCGATACCATTTCACTACCCTCTATCCTCCATGTTCCTAGACTAATTACTAACCTATTATCTGTTAGTAGTTTGACAAAGAATTTGAATTGCTTACTGTCTTTCTCTCATGGCCATTGTGTTTTGCAGGATCTGGAGTCAAAAAGACGATTGGGAGTAGTCGTGAGGTGAATGGAATCTACCTTTTGGATGCGTTTCTTAGTCATCAGAGTCATCATGTCAGCAGGGACTTTGAGTTAGAGTCTGTGGGTCAAATTATGCTTTGGCATAATTGGTTGGGGCATTCGTCTTTTTCTTCTTTGCGTTTCTAATTTCCAAAGCTATTTGAGTCTTTTAATTTGTCCAGTTTAGAGTGTGAAGGTTGTCAACTTGGAAAACATTGTAGACATTTCTTTAAAGATAGTAATAAAAGATGTTCTTCTGCTTTTGGTGTTATTCATACTGATGTGTGGGGACTATACCATGTTTCTTCTATGGGTGGCTATCGGTACTTTCTTTTATTTGCGGATGATTTTTCTAAAGGGATGAGAGATCCATCATATGGATAGCGGAACCCTACAGGAAGGTAGGGCGAAATTTCAAAAATTTCTCTCTCTCCCATGTGGGAATCACATTCCTTGTTTTAGAAAATCTGCATTTTCAATGATCAATCTTGAACCTAAACCGAACCAGATCTGAAACCAAAAGGTAGGAGAGGGATATACCTGATACGGAGTAGCAGTAACTCCTAACGAAGGTGTTCACACCCAAGGAAAACTCCAAAGACTGCTCCCACTAAAGATGACACAACGTAGGGTGGAGCAGAATCAGCAGGTGGTTCTTCACAAGAACCGAATCCTTCAGCAAGAATTCGATGGAGGGTATATGAGCACGACTTCAAATAAGTTTTTCTCCAAAAACTGATATCAAGAACCCTTCTTGGTCGCTCATACAGTGGAGAACGAACTGGCAATGGCGGCAGCAGAAGATGGCGCAGTCTTACTGTTGCTGTCTTCTCTCTTGGATCCGAGATCTTGTTGTGTCTTGAATGGTTTGCCCCCTCCTCCTTTTATAGCCTTAAAGAGATAAGTTCCTAATCCCATTAGGAGTTTCCTAATTCAAATCCTTATTTGAATCTGGACTCTCTTTAAGAGATAAGGATAAGCCCTTATCTTACCTACAGATTAGATCAGCCCTCCTAATCTTATTAGGAGTTTCCAAATCCAAATTTGTATTTGGATTTAGACTCTTTGAGTGGATAAGGATAATCCCTTATCCTATCTGCTGATCCAAATCCTAGATCCGCCCCTCTTTAATTAATCTAATTAAACCAGTTCGAATTGGGCTTTAGGCCCATTAAGTCCATGTGCTCACTATCCTTCCAAACTGCTGCCCAGTTGGGTTTCCTTGTATGGCGTTGGACCCAAACATTGATCTACACATCAACTACATGGGTTCAGCCTAGCCTCTGTTACAAGGCCTGGCCGAATTCACTGTTATGGACAGTGAACCCCTGAGCCCATCACCATGGGCTCTTAATGGGCCCAACACTTACACTAAGTGGTCCTTGGGCTAAGCCACCTTATAAAAACCCAAAGATTGTGGGCAGATGCAAGATTAGCCCATCAGGTATTACCCTCAATGGTCTTACACTTAATCTCTCAGCCCATAATGATCAAACACTGCCCGACAAGAGAGGACCTCTCCCTCGACTGCAAGGAACAGTGCTGCACTCTCTACTCACATGGATCCCGGGAATTAAAACCTTTTGCAAACATTTTGAAACCATAATATATATATGTATATCTCTATATAAATATATTTTGCAAAAACAAATTTCAACGATTGAAATCGGCTGCCGGCAGCTTTGGTTTCCATCAGAGAGAGTGCATCCCCGATCGTTCACTTTGTCCGACAAAGGGGCTGATCCTATCACTATGATCACCCATTCAGATGAATTCTCGGACTGTCCTAACATACCCAGGTTTTGACCCCCTCTAAGGATCTCACTGATTGTCATATCAAAGACAGCCCAATCCGACACCTAGTGCAGTATCATAATCGAGTTTAGGGGTTAGGTGTAACATTCCAGTTTTGCCCATCAATCTCCAAGGTCCAGGGCAATACTGGAATTCTGGTCCGGTTCAGGGTTTCAAGAAAACCCACACTACATGTACCTCAGGTCTCACCCTGGCAGTTGAGACAAGCCACCCCAACCAACTTGGTGGCACATCAGTGTTAGCTTTGGCAGGATAAATCTCCCCAGATCTATCCAATGGCTGTGAAGATTCTAAACTAACACGAGTCTCATACGTGTTCAGTTTAAGGGTATTACACAGAAACACATCATAATAACATGAATCAAATATGTACTTTATTCATTTACATTAAATGTCATAAGGTACATCGTTCTGATTGGAGCTAAGGGCATACACCGTCTAACATTTTCTCAGTACTCTTGGATATACTTGATGAGATTCCGTGATGAGGTGCCATCCTTGGTTTGACAGTTTCATCAAATGGTGCTAACGCAGTTTGGGGTACGAGTGAAAGTGTTCAGGTCGGACAATGCCAAGGAATATTTTGAAAAGAATCTAATATAATATCTTTCAGAGCATGGAGTAATCCATTAGATTAGTTGTTCTTACACTCTACAGCAAAATGGTGTAGTAGAAAGAAAGAACAGACACATTGTAGAGATTGCAAGGAGCATAGTGATAACCTCTATTGTCCCAGTTCGGTTTTGGGGTGATGTAGTTCTCACAACAGTTTTTCTGATTAATCGGGTGCCTTCTCGTATTCTTGGACATAGCAACCCGTTCAACCTTCTTTTTCTTGAGGGGGAGATGTTCCACATTCCTCTCAGGGTATTTGGTTGTGTTTGTTTTGTCTATGTTCTTGGTCCTCACCGCTCGAAGCTTGACCCGAAGGCAAAGAAGTGTCTTTCTTGGGTATGCAGAAAACCAGAAGGGATGTTGCTGCTATGACCCAGCCTTTGGGAGTCAGTATGTTACTATGGATGTCACTTTTTTTGAGTCCACACCTTTCTTCCGGGGGGGGGGGGGGGGGGTTCTTCTCAGGGGGAGTGTTCTGGGGAAGAAAGTGAGCAATCTATTCCACTTCCGGTTCTAGTCCCCTTGTCCACTCCAGTGTCCGACCCTCCTATGTCACCTACTTTACCACCTTCCTTGTTTCCTGTTTCTCAGTGCTTTACACGACAACGCCTACGACTTCACATGGAGGTTGATTCCACATCTGAAGAACCCACATGACTTCCCATCGACTCCTCGGAGACTCCAGATTCGACTGACACTGACCCAGGTATGCCTCACGCTTCCTTTGATGTTTTAATTTCTATTGATTCCACTAACCCCATTGCACTCATAAAAGGGAAGAGAAAGTGTATTGCTCATTGTATCTCAACTATCTCTCCTACAGTGGACTTTCTCCTTCTTACTGGGCCTTTCTTTCTTCCCTCGACTCCGTGTCTATACCCAAGGGTGTCAGTGAGGCTCTTTCCAAACCTGAGTGGAAGACAACTATGTAGGAAGAAATGGAAGCTTTGATTAAGAATTAGGCGTGGAAGATTGTAGATCTATCAGAGGGCAAGGAGACAGTTGGATGCTGAAGGGTTTATACAGTGAAATACAAGGCAGATGGAAGTATAGAAAGGTATAAGGCAAGGCTGGTTGCAAAATGGTACACTCAAACCTATGGCATAGATTATCTAGAGACCTTTGCACCAGTTGCAAAAATGAACTCAGTTCGGATCCTTCTCTCTCTTGTTGTTATATACTCTTGGCCCCTCTTCCAACTTGATGTAAAAAATGCTTTTCTCAATGGGGACCTGCAAGAAGAGGTGTATATGGATATTCTTGCTGGTTTCTATAGTGATGTAGAAAAGGGAAATGTATGCAAATTGAAGAAGTCCCTATATGGTTTGAAACAATCACCTAGAGTGTGGTTTGACAGGTTTAGAAAAGCCTTGGTTGCATTTGGCTATACTCAGACTCAATCAGATCATACTCTGTTTGTGAAGTGGAGGGGGTCCTTGGTGTCAGTTCTGATAGTATATGTGGATGATATTGTAGTTACAGGAAATGATCTGAGTGAGATTGATAGCTTGAAGAAGAATCTGCACAGAGAGTTTGAAAGTAAGGATCTTGGGGAGCTGAGGTATTTCTTGGGCATTGAGGTGGTAAGATCAAAGCATGGAATCTTCATCTCACAGAGGAAGTATGTTCTGGATCGTTTACAGGAGACAGGGAAACTTGGGACAAAGGCAGCTAATACACCTATTGATCAGAATCATAGGATAAATGCTTTAGAAGGTGAACTGATGAAGGATGCTAGGAGATATCAGAGACTAGTGGGGCGGTTGTTATATTTATGTATGACAAGACTAGACATCTCTTACGCAGTGAGTGTGGTGAGTCAATACATGCATGCCCCACGAGTTCAGCATTGGGAGGCCGTTGACAAGATACTTGCTTATCTGAAGGGACACCCAGGTAGAGGCATACTATTTGCTGACCATGGACAGTTGAAGCTAGAGGCTTACACTGATGCCGATTGGGCTGGATGCCTAGATGACAGGAGATCTACATCAGGATTTTGCACTATTGTTGGAGGTAATCTAGTTTCATGGAAAAGTAAGAAACAAACAGTTGTGGCAAGGTCAAGTGCTAAAGCTGAATGTAGAGCCATGGCACATGGAGTTTCAAAGCTCCTCTGGATCCATTCCTTGTTAGGAGAAGTTGGGATTGAGGAAGAAGAACCTATGATGCTATACTGTGATAATCAAGCAGCAATTAACATTGCACACAACCCGGTTCAGCATGATAGGACGAAGCACATTGAAGTGGACAGACATTTTATAAGAGAAAGGGTGACTTCATGGAAAGTTTGCTTACCATATGTTGCATCTGATTTGCAGCTTGCTGATGTTCTTACAAAAGGTGTTGCAAGAAACAAGCTGGAGCATGACTTACGCAAGTTGGGAATGTGTGACATTTATTCCCAACTTGAGGGGGAGTGTTGAGTTATTGGGATGATGTTATGTTATTAGGCCCAGCTTTTTTTATTTTTATTTACTTTATTTAGTTAGGAAGTTATTGGGTTTTAGGCCCATTAGTTTATGTTAAGTTATGTCTTTTCAGCTACTTACTAGTAGCCGACCTACAAAGGGTATTCTTGTATTTGTACATTCTTTTTTATAAAGTATATAAATCAAAGGAAGGGGGCGGCCAGATCTAATTCTTTTTGGCTACCTCTCATTGTCTTCTACTCTTTCTTTCTAGCTGAAACCTTTCAGCACCTTCTTCTTTTCTTCACCAAGTTTATATTAAAAACAACTATCAGCTTTTCTACTATAGTGACATTGTCCTAAGACCTGAGAAGATCCTCGACTATCGCTGGGTTCTTCATGGAAAGCACGTGGTTCAAGAGGTTTTAGTAGCTTGGGCAGGGCTCCCACGCCATGACTCCACATGGGAACCTTACTGGCAGCTCAAGAATTAATTTCCAGACCTGGACCTTGAGGACAAGGTCCATCTTGAGGGTGGGGGAACTGATGAGAATCAAAGCCCAGTTCCGACTCAGAAGCCCAGGCCCCCAATCACTTGTACTTACCTGAGGCAGAACTGAAGGAAGCTAGCTCAGCCCCATGCATCACCAGACAATACGTCAGCTGGTCCCTCTGTCTGAATCTGTTATGACTGACAGAGTTTGTTAAGATATTTTGATTATAAGCCAAGCCACTATATATAGGCTGGCCGAATGAATGAATGCATGAGAATCCCTCTCTCTCTCTCTCCTTCCCTACCCAATTTCTCTTTCAGGAGGTCGGGTCTTCCTCGATGAGACTCCTGGTGGTGAGCAGTATCTCATCAGAATTTCTTCCTGCATCTTGTAGTGACGACGTTTGCTTTCTTGGATGAGGTTATACTGCACTAAAGTTTGCAGGTGTTGGTTTTTGTTCTTCCATGTAATGCAAATATGGTATCAAACTACTGATCCATAAAAAAAATCTGGTGCCAAACTCTTTGCAATGGCCTTTTATCATTAAGAGGGTTTGGGTGAAATATTATAGCACCTAAAAGGCCATCACCCAATGCCGGTCTCCATTATTGGGGATCTTGTGAGGGGTGGACTGGATAAGTGGATATGAACCTAACCTCTGGCATTTGAACACAAAAATGGCCATTCTCAGACTTGAACCTATATTCTCATGCTTGTCATTCCAAGATTTTACCACATACCAGGATTCAGTTACATCTTCGCTGTTATTTAGTTATTCTAGAGGATAATTGGGATGATTCGGCAAGTACTTCACATGCTTATAAACTAGAGATTGGGAACTGTTTTCTCATGTTTGCACTTCAAAATTGAGTGGGTTACTGCATTAGTAGTATCTATTGTTTGTCTCCAATTTATCTAGTAATTGAGTAACTTAGCCTTGGGATATACAGCTGTACTGAGACATGGTTGTAGTGTTTTCCAAATATATGATTTGCATATCTAAATTCACATTGTTGGTAAAGATTTGATAGTTCATTGGATGGATAGAAGATGAACTTAGGTCTGGATGAAAGGTTAAAGTCATTTTCTTTATGGATTCATTTGCTTCATTGTAGGAGCTGTAGGTAAAGGCAACTGTTACTCTGACTCCTTAATACTAGAGGATGCAATGGTCATGTGTTCTCTATCAGCTCGTAATATTTCACATTCATCTTTTGACCAAATTTCTCTACATTTTCAATGTTTCTGCCATTCTTTCTTTTTCCCAAATGCATGTAACCAACAGATTTCTAGATACATTCTCCTCTCTATTCTTGATGATCTTCTGTTTCTTGTTCATAGATAAATGATACATGTTTCAATCAAAGGCTATTCCTAGCTCAATGGGCCCCAGCAATGTAGGGAGTAATGTCAACAATAACAATAACAACAGCCCAAATTTGGCCTCTAGGCAACGTCTACGTTGGACACATGATCTCCATGAACGCTTCGTTGATGCTGTAGCCCAACTTGGTGGCCCAGATAGTATGTTACTCAACTTTACTTTTGCTGATTTGAATCTATTTTCTATTTGAAAAATGGAAAACTCAGTCTATTTATGCTCAGTCTTGTGTAAAATCAAATCATGAATTGAATGTGTTAGTTCAGGTTACAAATAACCCAGAACTTCGATGAAAATTTGATTGTTGGACACCCCAATGCTAACAAATATTTTTTCATAAGCAATGAGAAGTATATAGAAGGTACTAAAAGAAAAGAGGAAATGGTTGACCTTGTCCAACAAATGGAAGAAAAAATGTCCAGTAAATGGAAAGGAGAAAAGTAAAAAGCCTTGGGTGCTTCACCAGTGGTTCCTAACTCAGAGGGCTAGGGGGCATTTGCTATCCATTTTTAGTTTTATGCAGCCTAACCATGTGATTTTAAGAACTCAGTTGGATAACTTAGATCCACCCTTGAAGGTTTTTATATAATCATGGCCATGTTGTCAATGTTCCATTTTTGGTTTTTCAGGGGCTACTCCGAAAGGTGTTCTCAGAGTCATGGGTGTTCAAGGCTTAACTATATATCATGTCAAGAGCCATCTTCAGGTAGCTAAGCCTTATAATGGATCTTTCTGATGGGAAGTCCTTTTCTTCATATTCATGCTTTTCTTTTGATTTGTTAAACCCTCTTCTTCAGAAGTATCGGCTTGCAAAATACCTTCCAGAGTCTACAGCTGATGGTATGTATATTGGGCTCTCACCACAGAAACTTTCTAGATGATTAGCCAATTGGTAGTATTAATTCTTTTTGTTGAGTGAATAATGGGAGCTTTTCCTTAATTGGCAAGGGTATACTGAAAATATAGTTAAATAGTTTCTATTCAGAGGAGAATTTTAGTAACACTTGCTTTGTTAATGTAGGTAAAAAGTCTGACAAGAAGGAACCAAGCGAACTGTTTTCCAGCTCGGATGGTTCTTCGTAAGTTCCATATTTTTCCATCTAGATAATTCTGACATACGTGGAGTAAGAGTTTAAGCTGAACTGCAAGGGAGGGAATTTTTGAGTCTTGCAAGGGGGGTTAGGAGTGTGTAAGTTGAGGTTGTCTATTGTTTCAGAATCTTGATTTAAGGCTGTGATTCAGGCGGTGCCATTTTGGGGGTTTTCTTTCTTCTCTTGGGGGTTCAGGTGGTGTTGTTTTAGGTGAATTTTACTTTACTTTTCAAAAAAAATTCTGTATTTATGGAAGTTCAAAGAGTGGCAAATTAAGCCAAGCCTTAGTAATACTCACAAGTATATGACATTTGCTCAGAACTAGGTTGTGATCCTTGCCCGATCAGTAATTGTGTTGGACATTTGCTCAGTGACCTGACAATACATTTGCACACCTAGTGCTAAACAAACTGGCCCATTGTCACCCCCTCATCCCCAGCAAAGAGTGTGTGCATGCAGATGCGAGTTTATCGTCACATTGCTTATCACAAGATCACATCAAGAACCAGAATACTAGATTGGATGGTAATAATCATCCAAACTATTATATTTCTATGTAGTCCTTTAAAAATATGGCAAACAGTTGCAGAAAAAAGTTGTCCATTGGTTGGAAGCATGTTTTGGAATACTCATTAGTTTTTAATTTTTTATATTTATCTGGTTTGTTTCTGAGACTATGTGGGATCTTTCTTTTTGTAGTGGTATGCAAATAACAGATGCACTGAAGTTGCAGATGGAAGTGCAAAAGCGGCTGCAGGAGCAACTGGAGGCAAGGCCTTTTCCCTAGAATTTTTATCTGTACTATTTTTGTATAGGAAGTTATAAATTTGTGATTTGTCCTTTTCAGTATTAATGTATAAGAACCAGATCAGGTTCATGAAGTTGAAGCACAGAAGAATGTCTTTGAAATGGAGCAAATTCTGGATATGGAAAAAGGCAAAAATGTTATAACTGGTAATTTAGGCAGAAGATCTGTATAAGTTGGCTGAGATGTCAGACATGGACTACTGACATTCTGAGATATTCTTAAAGCAATAGATGGATACACTAAAACTCCAGATAACAATAATGTATTCACTGTTTAGCTTGGCTAACAAGAAAATGCATGTTTGGAATTATTAAAAATTATATATATGATTTGGAAAGGGGCCATGGCTTGGTGCAATGGTAAAATCTTGGACTGCCAAGCATGAAAACATGAGTTTGAGTCTGAAAACAGCCACTTTGTGCAAAAAAAAAAAAAGAAAAGAAAAAAAATGGCCATTATTACACTAATGGCCAATGCTAGGTAGTCGCCTTTCTTTAGATATGATGAGAAATAAAGGGCCATTACTCTGCATGATGGTAAAATTTCAGGCCGACAAACATTGAAAAGTGGGTTTGATTCTAAGACATAGTTGTCAAGGTGACACCTAGGTCACACGGCACCTATTGAGGGTTACCTTGCTCAAAGCACTATATAATATTTTTATTTTTTGATATTATAATAATAAATGGCCATTATTACACTAAATTATTTATTTTGTGGATTTATATACAGGTTTCTGTTTATTTCCTTATTTGTTAAGGTTCAATCAACATAGATATAGGCATGTGCTCTCTTTAACCCTTGTAAACTTCATTCTTCTTGTTCTACATAGGGGTTCAGCACCTATGTTTTCTGAAATTTCTTTTTTCTTTGTTTTCCTGTCATGAATATGTTGGCTTTTATATTTTGATATGAAGCTTAAACTTATTTGATGAAGATTATTGATAGTTACCAGTGAAAGATTATTGCTGATTGCTATGGAACCTAGGGGATTATTTTTTATTTAAAAAAACCCATTGCCTAGGTGCCTAGGTGATAAGGCACCCCTTTATTGCTTAAGCCTCACCTTGATGCCTTGAAAACTATGTTCTGATTTCTGAGAGTGATCACTTTGTCAAAAAATTAAAAAAAAAATAAAAAGAAAAAACCTGAGGTTAGGTCTGTATCCGCTCCACCCATTCCAAGATCCTTGATTGCTAGGAAACAAAACCTTCAGTAGATTTATCAAAAAACAAAACCTTCAGTAGTTGTATCAGTCTTTCAGGATATCTTTATAGTTGCATACTTTGTCCATTTTTAATATTCTAAATTAAAAGGATGAATCTGATTTTTGTTTTGGAAATCAAATCCTAGACAAACATTTGCTAGGCTAGGTGGACTACCTATGGTTAATGTTGTAAATCTGGTAGTATCTGCTGCAGTGGCATTTTTGTCCTTTTACACCTTTCTTTTTGATAAGTAAGAAAATTTTATTAATTCAGAAATTGAAACTGATACAAACAGCCCATGAAGAAGCATGAGCTGCAGCCTTTCCCAACAGGTTACATAGTGACTAAAAACAAATTACAGCTGAGCCTAATACAAAAATTCCCTATTTGCCCCTTGCTTGGCTAAACAATCAGCCAAAGCATTTACTGATCTCCCCACCCACTGTATTGTTACATACATTTCTTGTCAGCCACTTAAATTTCTTGATTTCATTCTTATAGTACCACACAACAGCCTCAGGGTTCTTCAACCACTCTACCACCACCTTGGAGTTCCCCTCAATTAATAGTTGCTCCACACCCATTTGATTTGCAAACTGCACTCCTTCAGGCAGCTAGTAGTTTGCCCTAACAGAATCCCCAAATCCCAAAGGACCTGAGTAAAGAAGTACAACTTCTCCAAACTTCTTTACTCAGCTTCAGTGAACCTTGAAGAGGGGGAGCCCAACTTGAAATTACCCTATTCTTAATGGAGGAACAGCTTGCCACTGCTGACCAATTTCTTTTACACCTTTTATTTAAATTTATGTTGTTGCCCTAATATAAATAGAAGATTGGGTGCCACCAGTCTGACTTTTTGGTGCGTTTCAAATCTTTTTTCTTCTTCTCTTCTTCTCCCTTCTCTTGTCCTCTTTTTCCTTTGTTTCTACTTGGATAATATGGTATCAGAGCACTATTCTGGGCTCTAGAAACATTCCGATCGTATTTTACTTACCTGGAACTAACCTGTTTTGACTGGAAAGGGAAGAATCTTCAATCGGCCTGATCTGAGCATCCTTTTTCTTTTTTTACCTTTCACTCTTGGTTGTAGTATACCAAGAAAAGGTAACTGTGGTACTCGTGGTGACAGCTGAATGCTGTGAAGAATTTCTTTGGGAGGTGTGTACCTTCCTGTATTGGAACTGTGGAGCATGGGATCCTTTATCCTTCAAGTATGTACTGTTCCATTCATGCTAAGAGTGTACAGTAAGCAATGGTCTTTATATTTTAGAGAATAAAGCTGGTTTTGCAGCATTGGCGTCTATAGGTCTTTTGTGTTAGTCTGTGGGTCAGTCAAATGTGAGTCAAATCTTCTTATGGCATAACCGCCTTGGTCATTTATCGTTTCAGTCCTTGAAAGTCTTGTTTCTTGAGTTATTTAAGTCCATCTCTATTTCAAATTAGTAGTGTTAGGCATGTTAGTGAGTAAGCATTGTAGGACAAATTTTCCTTCAATTAATAAAAGATCAAAATTTCCTAGAAATAACATCAGAGAGGTGATAAGGCATCACCAGAAGAAGAACAACCTCAAGACCCCCAAATAGACCCGCAAACCTCACACATTACAAACATGAGGAAGCCCCACCCATTCCAAGCGAAGATCAAAACAACCCCCCCACCCAACATGAGAAACCCAAAAATAAAAAGGCCATTAACCCAACATCTTACCCTAATCTAAACCCCTCCTTGCTGCCCAACCAAGCCTTCAATCTTCATCTGTGAATGGATCTTCCTAGTCAAAAAAAAATCCTCATCCCATGACTTAGCTCCTTTCCAATAGGCTTTCTTCATCTTCTCTTCCTTTTTTTCTTTTAAATTCCTCAAAAGCCCTTCCGGCGAACTCCTTACCACTCCAAAAGCACAGACCTAGGCTTTTATCAATAACCTCTCTTTCCACTACTTTCTGGATATACACTTCACCTAAATCCCCATTAATTTCAACATTATTTTGTTACAAACAGTTCATATCAGACTCAGGACCCACCCCACTTAACTTGTTTTCCTGTTGTTCCTTCTCCGAAAGGGAGATTGAAGACTGCACTTGCATCGAAGTCCTCCTATGATTAGAGATAGATGTCCTGTTTCCTCTCCATCTTTTCCTTCTATAGACCCATTTGTAATTTTTTGTAGGTCCTGCCCCTGCCAAGCCGAGTTTAAGTCTAGAGAATATATTTGTGACATGCACAATATTTTGATTTCTAGAGCTACACGGTTTCCTACTACTTGTCTCGATGATTTGTTCCCCTTCTTTCTCTTCAGGGTTGTTTCTATGACCTAAATCTACACGCAACCTTTCAATCCTCGCCTCTTCGAAGTGCGACACATTCCAAACGTGGTCAGCCTGTCCACTAGTGCCTTTCCTGGCACCTGAAGCTTCCTTGCCTATAGCCTTAGCTTTACTTGCAACCTAAGCCTCGTCACTGCCACTCCTAGCTTCCTCCTCCCCCCCTTCCGTCCTCATTGGACCAATTGAAACAACCTTGCCCAAAGCCAAAAGCCTTGTGTTTTCACTACCACAACTGCCTGTAGCCAAGTCCCCGGACTCAGGGGAGGTGGAAGTCCCATTTGTGCTATTTCTTTCTTGCCCTTCATCTCCGACGCCTCTAGTCTCCAAGGCAGGAGAGCAAAAATTGAAGCTCACCTTTGAACCACCAATGATCCTATTTTTTCCACTTTTATCAAACTTTGCGATCACTCATATTCATCTGTTTCGCTTTCTATCCCTTATCTCCATCCAGGCGCACCTACATGTAGTTCCGCTTCTCTTAAAGCTTGGTCTGTTGATTCCTAGAAGCTTTCCACTACTAGGTTTTCTAGTTTTTCTTTCCTGTCTTCCACTATGCCCATTGGTGCTGGGACTTGAACTCCGGACAAAGGTTTTTTTGGACGAGCCCACCACTTCAATCGAACACTTTGAACAGAGGTAGAAGATAACCTCTCTTCACGAGTCACGTGATGATTTAGAAAGTCACCTGACCTACTTTCAATAACCCGACCCAAACTTAAAACCGGTTCTACCTCTGTAACTCGAATTGGTTCAGGCCAACTCTGGCTCAATTTCAAACTACCAATGGGCCCAAACTTCTTAGATGACGTGTCCCCAGCTCCCCGCATTTATCAGACTCCATAAAACAATTTACACCTGGCCCTATTTCGCTACTTTCAAGAAAATTTGACTCCCCAAATACCACACGTGAAACCTCTTCATTAATTTCCAACGTTTGGTTCAGCATTTCCTTATCACGTGTCACCCAATCCTCATGGTTACCTTTGTTTTCTTTCTTGGTGAGCTTCATCCACCGTGATGCTTCAGCTTCTAGCAAGGCCCAAACTTGGAGCTAGAGATTGCTAGCAAGTAGATTCAGACATCTAGGGATTTATTCAGGTTTCAACCTGTTAAGTCCTTAAGTTTGCTGGACTGGGAACAGGTTATTAAGATACTCCTAAACACAGCTTAAAAAAAAATAATAATAACAATAAAGAAGAAAATGGGCTTTCTTATAAGCCCAGTCAATCCTATTGGTGGGCTGAAACATTTTAATAAAAAAAGGGGCCTGCAGTCTAGTTTAGTGAACAACAGGCCCCAAGTTAATTGGGCTTGTTTGTAATGCAATAAGCATTTAATGGGCCTGCAGTAGAGCCCATTCGATGGAACAACAGGCCCTAAAAGAATAAATCTATATTAATTAATTTCTTTTGAGGTGTCCCACTTATTTATAAGGGGATGCCACTTGTCCTATTCTAACAAGAGGGCTATTTTCCCTCCTTTAACCACTTGAAGTGAGGGGACACATATCACCCTAGGGGAGAGAGGTACTTTCCCTCCTTTAACCACTTTAAGTGGGGGGGACACATGCCAGCCTAGGAAGGAGGATTAATTTTCCCTCCTTTAACCACTTGAAGTGGGGGGACACATGTCACCCTAGGAAGGAGGATTTATTTTCCCTCCTTTAACCACTTGAAGTGGGGGGGACACATGTCACCCTAGGGGAGAGAGCTACTTTCCCTCTAACCACTTTAAGTGGGGGGACACATGTCACCCTGGGAAGAAGGATTTACTTTTCCTCCTTTAACCACTTGAAGTGGGGGGACACATGTCATCCTAGGGGAGAGAGTTTCTTCTCCCTCCTTAACCCACTTTAAGTGGGGGGACACTTGTCACCTTAGGAAGGAAAAGTTTTCTTTTCCCTCCTTAACCCATTTTAAGTGGGGTGACACTTGGCACTTTAAGAAGAGAGGAGTGGGGAGTTGCTTAACCACCTCCCTCCTCTATATAAATCCCTCTCCTACAAGGAGAAGGGGCTAATGCCATTTTGTTGGCCAATTTCATTCAGTTGATAGAATTTACAGTAACAAAAGACAAACCAAAGGAGAAAGAAGAGAAGATTGTGGTGTGGAAGAAAAGGGAAAAGAGGAGAAAGAAGAAGGTAGGCATTGCAGTATTCCTCCACCTTTTCATTATGATACTCCTACAACTCCCTCTATTAGACTTATGCCTTTCCTTATACTCCTTTCACACACTTTCCTCCATTGTTGTTATTATTTCCTTTTTTATTTTCTTCTTCTCGTCTCATTTTATTCATATATGAGGGAGACAACCATCTACAGCCTTGATGCTTAGTTTAGTCTATTCATTTGTACTTGTGAATTAGAACCAAAAGGTTTTATCTGCCCCTAGTAGATATGTAATTAAGGGAATATCTATATATAGGGAGACAACCATCTACAGCCTTGATGCTTAGTTTAGTCTATTCATTTGTACTTCTGAATTAGAATCAAAAGGTTTTCTCTGCCCCTAGTAGATATGTAATTAAGGGAATATCTACGTGATTTACTGAATGAGGCTTGTCCAAATGACAAAAGAACCCAGTTATTAGTCTAATTGGGTGAATTATGTTATGTGAAATTATAAAATAAAAAAGCTTTTCCACTAACACAACCCCACGATTTTAATTTTCACAGTATAAAGGTCTTGTAAATTATAAGCTAGCAGCCTCCCCCCCCATAACCGAGTCAACATTTCCAGAGATTAAAAGGATGTCCCACAAGCTGAAGCTGAAGAATTCCTTCAGGGATTGGAATATGATTGCAAGACAAATGCCAACATTCTGCCCTAATCCTGCCAACTGAAGGCTCCAGCAATTCCGGAAAGAGGAGCATGGCTTCATCATCAACTCCAAATAGGACGGCCTTCGAATCCTCAAAAGGCTTAATCTCTACAGCAGCTTTTAAGTTGTATCTCTTCATGATTGCCTCCAGAATCCTTCCCCAATCTGAAACTTTTCGTCTGTTGTTAAGATTACTTTCTTTTCCCCCATCTAAAAGCACCTTTTGATTTACAAATTCGCTGGACACTAAAGCCTCTGGCTTTCCTTTCTTTGAATTTTCTTCCTACGAATTTGTGTTGCCATTCTGCTTGTTGCAGACCTCTGACCCATTGAGACGTTTTGGAGTTTTACTCTCTACTACTTCAATCAGAAACTCCTGTAGTAAATCTGCAAACAATCTCCACCCTGTTCTCCTTCTACCCTCTGGAATGCAAAGCGTCTGTTTTCTGTTATCCCCGAATATTTCAATAATCACCACAAACCAACCCTTCTCATTTTTCCTTATCTCAACCTCAAATCTCTCCCCATCTACTCCCACTGCACTCTTCCACCCTTGGTTCTTTTGTTGAGAATGTCGCCCCATCCATGAAACCCTTCAGCCATCCAATTACTTCCTCAGATATGAAAATGGCGGCTCTTTTCTCTTCTCTGATTTTCAATGTCCGCCTGCCTTTGTTTCTTCCTTCTTCGAACTGAAACTTCTTGGCTTCAATTCCCACTTCCCTGTTGATGAGAAAAGTTCTTCGTCCTCACCCATCTTCGTCATTATGTCCTAATGGTAACAAATGCATACCATTTTGTGGATCATGTTTTCTTTTCCATCCTCTCTAAAATTAACAAACATCCTTCACTCAAGAATAGAAGAGGAAGTGACCTTGAACTTTGATGGAAGTGCCTTGGGAGATGCAAATACTTTATTAGCTTCTTTGATGACTATTCAAGGTATATATGGATATATCCATGCACTTGAGAGAAGTGGTATCCAAAATTGTGAAAGACTTTTAGTGCATGGTTTTCACTTAGTTTCATGTTGAGATTTAGACTTTTCAATAAGGCAGTATTAAAGAATACTTCTATCATGATCTAACTGAATTCTTTGCGTTTTGCGGATCTTTCACCCATAGCTCTATGCTAGAACACCACAACAAAATGGTGTTGAAGAATGGAAGAACTGCCACTTGCTTGAAGTTTCTCATGGTATGATGTTGCATCTGAATGTCCCTAAGCATTATTAGGTTGATACAGTGTTGGCTGCTTCTTATGTCATTAACCATATGCTATCTCGAATGTTGTAGTACAAAGCTCCACGTAAACTCTCGTTTCTTCAGTCTCCTTTGTTTTCTATTCCCTTGCATATTTTTTATTGTTATTGTTTTGTCCACGACTTATCTATAACTTGTGGTAGATTAGTCCCCAAAGTTATTCCTTCTCCCATTCTTGGTTATCCTTCCTCCTAGAAGGACTATAAATGCTTTGGCCCCGTTTCCCTCGAATACTTTGTGTTCACAGATGTGTCGTTTGAATTTGAGTCCTTTTTTGCCTCTCTCCATGGGGAGAATAGTGTAGAGGAGAGAGGCAGGTCCAGTAGGTCCAACATTCTTCTATTTGGGATCTTGCTTCTTTTCGTGTGTTCTTGAGGCCTAGTAAGGTAGATGGCACAATGGCAAGATACAAGGTGAGGTTGGGATCAGTTATTTTGGGCAGCTTTGTAATCTTTATTTTTGATCACTTGTGTTAGAGTTAGCCGAATAAGGGTAAATTAGTCAACTCACCTTGGTTAAGTTATGAGCTTATGTGGCAGTCTTATTAGAGGTTTTCTGTCCCATACTTAAGTAGGGGCAGTTTAGTCCTTGTACATTTAATTAGAAGCCTAATCACTATTAAGAGGTCGACTGATAGGGTTTAACTATCAGGTTCGACAGTTCTTTCATCTTCTTCTTCTTCTCTTCTTCTTCTTCTTCTCCTCTTTCTTCTTCTCCTTACTGGTTCGGACTACTGTAGCAACAGTAGAAATATAGTATCAGAGCGTGACCTGTTTCAGTTCGTGACAACTTCAGTTCGTGCTTCAGTTCTCTCCTTTTCTTCTCTGGGCTGTCAATGGAGAAAAGTGGTTCATCCCAGGCCTGAAACATCACAGCTCTTCTTTTTTCTGGTGCATAGAACCTCCTTTCCTAAGAAAACAACTTCAGCAGTGAATGGTTGGCTGAAGCTCTCAAACAAAGGTTGGTTACCTCTCCTCTGTGTGCTGTTGGTATTCTGGGTTGAAAATCTTCAAGAACTTGAGAGGACTGATCAGAACCTAGAGAACTAGGTTGGTTGTTGCCTTGGTTCTTGGAAAAATTCCAATAACAGGCTGTGTTTACAGTGACCAAATGGTGTAAGGGCTGCTACTGTAGGTGGCCGAATGGTGCAAGGTGTAATGCAATGGTACTAGTAGAGTTTTTGTTGGTCTTGTGGTGCCCTCTTAAAAGAGTTAAAGCAGGTCTGTATTGTGTGTGACAGCTATGGCTGTGTGGTGGTGCTTGTGATGCACAAACTTTGTTGAGTAGTTGTAAGAGAGCTTGCATGTGGTTAGTAAGTGCTGAATTAATGTCGGTGTAGTCTGTGTATTTTTTTGTGAAATCAGTAATGGTGTGGATAAGAACAAAGGCGTGTGTATCTATCATTGTGTTTAGGGACTGCTGTAGGTTCTGGAACATCAAACTCTTGACAGCAACACTTAGTTGGTGATTGGGAATTCAGATTAGAGGCAGCATTGAAAGAGTATCATGGCAGCAATGGGAGATGGCTGTAGTGATCAGAAAGCTAATGTGGGTTTCCTTTGACTATCTAGGTGTACAGATGACCTCAACTAAACTGAATGGTGAGAACTATGTTCCATGGGCCAAGTCGGTGGAAGTTTTTCTCAAGTTAAAGAGAAAAGTGAAGCATGTGAAAGAAGATAAACCACCGGCTGACTCTCCAGGGTTTGATGATTGGGAACAGGAGGATGCTCAAATCATGACATGGCTATGGAACAGTATGGAACCCAAAATAAGTGCCAACTTCATGTTCTTAGATACAGCAAAGGACATATGGGAACATGCCAAGAAGCTGTATTCTGGGCAAGATAATACTACAAGGGTATATCAACTCTATCAGGAGTACTTTGGTCTGCAACAAGGAAATAAAACCCTAGAAGAGTACTATGCCAGTATGAAGAACCTCTGAAATGAACTCAATGTCTGTCATCCTCTCACTCCAAATGTTAAGGTTCAGCAACAACAGAGGGAACAACTAGATGTCACAAGGTTCTTAGTGGGGTCGAAATCAGAGTACGAACCAATTAGGGCCCAAATATTGGGGGGCTCTACCCTTCCTACACTTGAGGAAGTGTTTGCTCGGCTTCGCAGGATTTCTTTGGGACAGACAGAGAATCCCACACAGTCTGATAGATCAGCTTTTGTGACAGCCAGAGGAGGTGGACGTGGTATGAAAGGGGGAGGACATGCCTCCCGAGGAGGTCGTGGTGGTTCCATATTTGGCCATGGTGGTGGTCGTGACTCAGGGGGAGGCCGTGGCAAAGAAAAAGGCAGCTCTACAAGGAAGTGTACCCACTATGGCAGAGAAGGACATTCCGTAAATTTCTGTTATGATCTTCATGGCCGTCCTCCCTCTAAATGGGCCAATCATGCTGTTGCTGGTGGGGTTGATGTCAGTGATAATCAACAGGCAGACCTAACTCCTTCCACATCTACATCTGTTTCCGGAAGGGAAATGGTGAGTGTACCGCGTGATGAGTATGAGCGGTTCCTCCAGTCCACTTCACAGCACACTACTGCTACTCTTGCCCACTCAGGTATAGCTTGCCTGTCATCTAAAACCTCTCCTTGGATTATTGACTCTGGAGCCTCTGATCACATGACCGAGACTCCAGGTGTGTTCTCTTCTCTCTCTGAAACTTCCACATCTCAAACTGTTACCCTTGCCAATGGTTCCTCCTTTCCCATCTGTGGTGTTTGGCAATGTTGACATGGCTTCTCTTTCTTTATCATCTGTTCTATATGTTCCTAAGTTTCCATTCAATCTTATGTCTGTTAGTAAATTAACCAAGACTCTTAACTGCTCTATTACTTTTTTCCCTTCCTCTTGTGTTTTTTAGGATCTCAGGACGGGGAAGAAGATTGGTGGGAGGCATGAAGCTGGTGGATTGTATTATCTTGACGGTGGTGGATCGTCAGTTGCACTTCAGACTTCACTCACTCCTCTACAGTGGCATTGTCGACTGGGACATCCTTCTCTCAAGGCACTCAAGATACTAGTTTCGTCTTTGAGTCATTTGTCAGTGTTACAGTGTGAGTCGTGTCAGTTTGGGAAACATCGTCGTGTTTCCTTCAGTCCTAGAGTTGAAAGTTGTATGTTGAGTCCTTTTGCTTTGGTTCATTCAGATGTTTGGGGCCCGATCAAAATAGAGTCTTATAATGGTTACAAGTATTTTGTCACTTTTATTGATGATTGTTCAAGAATGACATGGATTTATTTAATGAAAGAAAAGAGTGAATTATTTTCCATGCTGAAATACGTATACAATTTGGTGTTCCAATCAAAGTTCTTCGTTCAGATAATGGTCGTGAATATTTTCTTACTTCCTTTCAACAGTATTTAGAACAACATGGCATCATTCATCAAACTTCTTGTGCATCCACTCCTCAACAAAATGGGGTGGCTGAATGGAAGAACCGTCATCTCCTTGAAACAACTCGGTCTATTCTTCATCATATGAGTGTTCCTAAATGGTTTTGGAGTGATGCTGTACTTACTGCGTGTTTCCTCATTAATTGGATGTCCTCCTTTATTCTTCATGGTCGGTCTCCCTTCTCTATATTGTTCCCCACCTTGTCTCCCTTTCCATTAACACCTCATATCTTTGGCTGTGTGTACTTTGTTCACAATCTGAGTCCTGGAATAGACAAGTTGGATGCACGCTCCATTAAGTGTGTCTTTCTTGGCTACTCTCGAACTCAAAAAGGGTACAAGTGTTACAATCCCATTACTCGGAAGTGCTATGTCTGTCTTGATGTCACCTTTTTTGAGTTTGTTCCCTTCTTCTCAGGAACTGAAGCATCTTCGTCTCCATCTTTACTTCCTCTTCCTCTTCCGATCAGTGATCCTGTTCCGGGTGTTCCTGTTGGAGTTGACTCGTCACCCCATCCAGTGCAAATCCCTACTAAACGACCACCAATTCGGCAAGTGTATACATGTCGAACGACACCGGCCCCTCCTCCAGCTTCTACCTTGTCCGCGGATCCTGTCGTTGCTCCTGTTGCTGAACCCTCAGGACTTAACCTACCCATTGCCTTATGGAAAGGTAAACGTAGTTCTACTCTCCATCCCATTTCCAATTTTGTTTCAGTATCTCGTCTTTCCGCCTCACATCGCCAGTTTGTTTCACTATTGTCATCTATTTCCATACCTAACAATGTCTAAGAGTCTCTTAGTTCACCTGGGTGGCGGCAGGCAATGGAGGAGGAGCTCTCTGCTCTTCAGCATACTCACACGTGGGAGCTCACTACACTTCCTCCTGGTAAGCATGTTGTGGGTTGTAAATGGGTGTATACTGTTAAATACTTGCCAGATGGTAGTGTGGAGCGTCTGAAAGCTAGACTTATTGCTAAAGGGTATTCATAGTTGTATGGAGTGGACTATATGGAGACCTTCTCTCCAGTGGCTAAGATTAGCTCTGTCCGTGTGTTAATTTCCCTGGCAGTTATGTATGATTGGCCCTTATTTCAACTTGACATAAAAAATGCCTTCCTTCATGGTGACCTTATAGAGGAGGTATATATGGAGCAACCACCTGGGTTTGTTGCTTAGGGGCAGGCTGGTAAGGTGTGCAGACTGAAAAAGGCAATTTATGGGTTGAAACAATCGCCTCGTGCTTGGTTCGGGAAGTTTAGTGAAGTGGTGAAGAATTTTGGAATGAAACAATGCCAGGTTGATCACTCAGTGTTCAGCTATGACTCAGAAGCTGGAAAGATTTTATTAGTGGTTTATGTGGATGATATTGTCATAACTGGCAGTGACAAATTGGGGATCGACAAACTCAAGGTCTTTCTGCAAAATCATTTTCAAACAAAAGACCTTGGGACATTGAAGTATTTCTTGGGTATAGAAGTTGCTAGATCAAGACAAGGTGTAAACCTGTGCCAAAGAAAATATGTTCTCGATCTATTGGATGAAACAGGACTGTTAGGTGCAAAACCGGCTGAGACTCCTATGGAACTAAATGTTAAGTTGAGCAGTGATACAGGGGAAATATTTGATGATCTTGGAAGGTATAGACGACTAGTGGGGAAGCTGAAATATTTGACTATCACGAGACCAGACATCTCCTTTGCAGTCAGTGTGGTGAGCCAATTTATGCAGAACCCTCGTATATCTCACTGGGATGCAGTTCTTAGAATTGTAAGATATTTGAAGGGAGCTCCGGGCCGTGGGCTATTGTATAAACCAGGAGGAAAACTTGAAGTAGTTGGGTACACGGATGTAGATTGGGCGGGCTCTGTGTCTGATAGAAGATCTACTACAGGTTACTGCACATTTCTTGGAGGAAATCTTGTGACGTGGAAGAGTAAAAAGCAGACGGTTGTGGCTAGAAGCAGTGTTGAAGCCGAGTACAGAGCCATAGCACACACTACATGTGAATTAGTGTGGTTGAGGAATCTCCTACAAGAAATCAGGTTCCACATGGATAAACCTATGAAGTTGTACTGTGACAATCAAGCTACGCTCCATATCTCATCCAACCCTGTTTTTCATGAGAGAACAAAGCACATAGAGATTGATTGCCATTTTGTGAGGGAGAAGGTTCTTACTGGAGAGATAAGCACAGAACATGTAAGCTTAGGTGATCAGTGGGCAGATTTGTTTACAAAAGCCTTAAGCTCAGGGAGAGTGAACTATATATGTAACAAGCTGGGATTATATGACATATATTCTCCAGTTTGAGGGGGAGTGTTAGAGTTATCTGAATAAGGGTAAATTAGTCAACTCACCTTGGTTAAGTTATGAGCTTATTTGGCAGTCTTATTAGAGGTTCTCTGTCCCATACTTAAGTAGGGGCAGTTTAGTCCTTGTACATTTAATTAGAAGCCTAATCACTATTAAGAGGTCGACTGATAGGGTTTAGCTATCAGGTTCGATAGTTCTTTCATCTTCTTCTTCTTCTTCTCCTTCTCTTTCTTCTTCTCCTTACTGGTTCGGACTACTGTAGCAACAGTAGAAACAACTTGTAATGCTTAGGGGAGGCTGCATCTCATGCCTCTCCAAGGGATGTTTGTAAAGCTTTATTCTTCTTGTTTAATAAAATTAATTCTCAATTATCTATATCTATATCTATATCTATATATCTATATCTATATATCTATATCTATATATCTATATATATATACACACACACACACACACAAGGCGAGGTTAGTAACAAAAGGGTACTCATAATTGTATGGGGTTGATTATGTAGAGATTTTTGCTCTAGTAGCCAAAATGAACTCCATTCGGATCCTTCTATTATTAGCTACCAATTTAAACTGTGAGCTCCACAAATTAGCATAAAAATGCTTTTCTAAATGGAGATTTGGAAGAGGAAGTGTATATGATCCAGCCCTTGGATTCCTAGGAAAAGGGAATGAAGTAAAGGTATGCAGATTAAAGAAATTTTTATATGGGTTAAAGTAGTCACCTACAACTTGGTTAGTAGGTTTCATCTAACTATTCAACAGATTGGGTTCCAAAAATGTTTGTCAAATCAAACCCTTTTTGTCAAGATTGATCAATAGATGATTGTGGTCTTAATAGTGTGTATGTCGATGATATTGTTATTATAGTGAACTAGAACTCTAAGACTTAGAAGGTAAAAAGGTTCCTTGCCACACAATTTAAGGTTAAGGACTTGGGACCTCTATGTTATTTTCTTGGGTTGAAGTTGCCTGTTCACAAATGGGTATCTTTAGTTTTCAAAGGAAATACATCCTGTATCTCCTACAAGATGTAGGTAAAGTTGGGGGAAAATCTAGTAGATACTCCTGTTGATGCTAATCATAAGCTTGGTGGTTGTAATGGAGAACCTATGAAGGATGTTAAGAAGTTTCAAATATTGGTAGGAAGGCTACTTATCAATGACTTGGCTAGATATTGCCTATGTTGGGCATGCCCCTAAGACTTAACACCTTGAAGTTGCAGAAAGCATTCTTAGGTACTTGAAATATCTAGGGATTGGCATGCTGTTCAAAAGGCATGGTCATCTGAAGGTTGGGGTTTTATACTGATGCTGATTGGGTTGGTTCAGTAGATGACAGGAAGTCCACGGAGGTATTATACCTTTGTTAATGGAAACTTAGTTACTTGAAGAAGCAAGAAATAGAGTGTGGTGGCTAGGCCAAGTGTTGAAGCCAAATATAGAGTCATGGCACATGGAGTTGCTGAAGTTCTTTGGGTGAAGAACTTGATAGGTGAACTAGGCTTTATTGTTGACAGCCTAATGTTACCTTACTATGACAACAAGGCAGCCATCAATATTTCTGCCAACCCAGTCCTCCATGATAGAACATGAAAGCTGAAATGCTATAGCCGAAGCAGTAGAAGAGAGGAGGACCAAGAGATGCTGAGAATGTCGAACTGAATGACCCAGTCGACAGTACTATTATTTATATTGGAGTACAGTACAATGTTACAGGAAATGACTGGAATGCCCCTGATTAGTGATGGGACACCCAAACAATTTAAAACACTAAACAAACTAAGGCCCATTAACACAGGCCTAGTACATAACAACTTAAACTCAAATACAGGCTAATAAGAACTCTTATCAGCCGAACCATCAATACATGAAAACCTTCAACCTAACACTCCCCCTCAAGCTAAGCATGGATGTCAATCATGTTTAGCTTGCCAAGAAGGTCCATGAACTTTGTTGCAGCCAACCCTTAAGTCAATACATCTGCAATTTGCATCTTAGATGGAGTATAAGGAATGCAGAGTTCTCCCGAGACTATTCTCTCTCTAACAAAATGTCGATCAATCTCAATATGTTTTGTCCTGTCATGTTGCACAGGGTTATTTGCAATGTTGATGGCAGCCTTGTCACAATACAATCTGAGAGGACCCTCAGCTTTAATGCCAAGCTCCTTAAGAAGGGTCCTGAGCCATAGGAGTTCAGCAACCCCGTGAGCCATAGCTCGATATTCTGCTTCCGCACTTGATCTAGCAACTACATTTTGCTTCTTACTACGCCATGTGACCAGGTTCCCTCCCACAAACATTTAATGAGGGAGAAACTTGAAAAGGGTGAAGTTTGTACCCCTTGTGTTAGGAAGAAAGACTCTTCTCAAAATATTCCTTACCATTGTTAGAGTGGAATATTTTGATCTGAGTATTAAACTGGATAAAGTAAAGTTCATGAAAACGTTGCACAATGGTTGGGACCTCATGAATAAATCCAAGTAAAGCGTAAAAAGTCATCAACAAAAAGGATAAAATATCTATAACCCACCATGGAAGATAAATGATATGGCCCCCACACATCAGAATGCACAATATGAAAAGGAGAATTTGATCTTTTATTACTTAATGAATAGGAATGTCTACAATGTTTAGCAAGTTCACAAGACTCACAATGAAGGCTAGACAAAGATACTCCTTTAAACAATTCTGGGAACAAATGACTCAAAGTAGAAAAAGATTGATGACCAAAATGTAAATGACATAACATGACTCAATTAATAGACTCTAATGAAATGGACTACAAAGTTATTGCATGAGATGGTGCAAGACTTCTATTAGGTGTATCCAACAAGTAGATTCCATATGCCTCATGGTCACTCCCAATCATCCTCTAGGACTTCAGGTCCTGAAAAACACAATGGGTAGGAAAGAATGTTATTCTACAATTCATGGATTTGGTCAAACTACTAATAGATAAAAGATTGGTATTAAGTTTAGGAACATGAAGGACCGAGGACAAAACAAGGGAATCAGAGGCTTTGATGTCCCCTTTCCTTGAGATGGGAGCAAGAGATCCATCAACAAGGGATATTTTTTCATGGCTAGAAAGAAGTTGATATGAACAAAAGAGGTTAGATATACTGGTCATGTGGTTTGAAGCACCAAAATCTATAATCCAAGAGATTTTATTATTACTTGATATAGTAGCATGATTTGCAAAAGCATGAATACCTGAGTGAGCAAAGGTATGAGTCTCCCATACCTTTCAAATTCTTCCTTTACTGCTACCAGCTGCTCCATAGAGGACTTTTCACTTTCTTTTTTTCCACCTAGTACTATAGCTACATTTGCATTCTTAGGCTTCTCGACCTGACCATTCTTCTTACTATTGTTGTTGTTTCGAAACCTTTCTGGGAGATGATCTAGATGTAACTTCCAACAAGTATCCTTGGTGTGTTTCAGCTTCTTGTAGTATTCACATATCACCTCCTTCTCAGTAGGTACCTTTGGCTTCAACCCTACATGTGCAAAATGTTCTAGGGGTGGAGGTCCCTGTAGTTGTACTTATCTCTTTCTCTCTTCACTGCTAACCATGGAATATGCCTGGGCAAGTGTGACTTCATCCTTAACTGGAATATTTTGTCTAGTTATATCGAACTCAGGGTTGAGTCTAGTGAGAAACTCAAACACCCTGTTCCTCTCTACCAACTTTCTGTAAGTTTCTTTATCCTTGGTGCTCTCCCACACAACTGTTTCCATCACGTCAATTTCCTGCCAAAGGGACTTCAACATAGAGTAATACACAACTACACATCTCTCCCCTTGTCTCAAATTGTTCACATCATTCTTCAACTTATAGGCTTTGGCAACATTCAATTTCTGTGAATATGTTTTTGTAATACTACCCCAAATCTCCTTGGCAGAATTCATCTAGAGATAATGTTGGCTTATGTGAGGCTGCATTGAGTTGACTAACCACTTGATCACAATGTAGTTCTCCTACATCCATCTCTCATACATGAGACCCATCTCTGCTGATTTCTCCTTACCACCTGTAAGATATCCCAATTTCCCTCTACTACAGGCATAAATCTGTATTGGTTGTGCCTAGGCCAAATAATTTGTTCAATTCAACTTAATTGTGGTCACAACACTCAGTATGGTATCTGTTGGACCAACCCCAAATTCTGGGTTCTGCTTACTTCCAAATTGCTCCATTAATCAAACGAAAATAAAAAACAATATTTCTAATCCAGAAATACCCAACTGTAGTCAATCCCAAGCTGGAAGACCCAACAACTAAGGTTTCATTGCACCCGACTTCATGGGAGAAATGGGAGAATTGTAGCTGCTCCTACCAGAGCTTCCCAAATCACCTCCAACTTCAATCGACCTCTTCTAGGGATCAAAAGAGGTCCTTCAAGCCTTGAGCGCCATCCTCACACAGTCTCCTTGACCCATAACTAGAAAACTCTCTAGTTGGCTAGGGTTTTGGGCAAAAAACTGCAGCCTCAATTTCTTGGCAATCCACAACCAGCTTCTATCTCTCCAAACCATCTTCCAACTAGGCAAAAATGATTGTAAGATCAGTCCTGTAAAATCAGAATAGAAATCTGGAAAAAATAAACAGAAATAGGGAAGAGAAGAGAAACAGTGGAAGAGGAAGAAATAAAGAAGAAAAGAATGAAGAAGGGAGAAGAAGAGAAGAGTTTGATCAGATCCCTCTCTATTCTCCTAATCTGTTTTATTACACTAATAATCATGGATCAATTATAATCTTGCCCTTAATGGGGCGGCCAGCTATTAAACATCACTTAAAAGGAACTAAAGAATGGTTAACAGGCCCATGTGGACAAGGGCCATTAACACTAACATAACATATAAGAGAAAAAGAAACAAACTAAAGCACTAGGACCCATCCATCCAGTTTCTCTACAATGTGATGTCACAGGTCACTAGGTCAACAGTGGTTGAACTGCTTGACCTGTAACCTGTTGGCCTTTCTGGTTTGATGAACAGTCTGAGTCTAAATGGATGACAAGTTGTCAGACATGCGTCCAAGTCTGATCCTCCACAGATTCTTGAGGGCACCTCTACATAAAATTTCCTTTGGATTTGCTAGCTTATTTGACATAAATGAACAGCTAATCTACAAGAAGAAAGTTGTTACTGATCCAAAAAATATCTACAAGATGAGCCCACTTTTTTATATCAAATATCACTTGGTAACAAAGGCAACATTTTTTTTGTAGTTATCTAATATTAGAATTCAGAAAAAATGTCTTTTTATATTAAGCATATACTTTTCTATAGACATGTCTGTGAGTCTATTTCATCTTGCTGAGTCAGCCTCTTCGACATGTATTGGATTCCAATTCTCATGTATGTGTCCATGTCCATGTGACACCATATATAGTTACTAGAAGTCTTGAATTTATGGTTTACTTTCAAAGGGTCAAAGTCAGTATGACATGGAGGATGCATATACAGTGGGAAGCCTGCCAGGCAGTTTTATTTGGTTGAAAACAAGAATGACCTCCCTTCGCTAAATATTTAGGTTCTTTACTCATGTGATGTGACACATTCATCTACTTCAAGAGATGTTTACTGCTGTGGTCATACCTACATGGAATATGAAACACATTCAGGAGGAAGAAATGTGAGAAGAATATTAAAATTGACCAGCTGTTGCAAAATTCAGGCCCGTCCGTGTGCTTTGGACCTTTAATCAAGTGGATCACCAATGCATGTTTTAAGAGAATAAAATGCATGTTACCTTCTCGTTTTTCAATTTTACTGATGTTCAAATGTTTGATATAATGTGAGTACCCAACAAAAAATGTTTGATATAATGTAGTGTAAGAGAGTAGTCACTAACCTCTGAATTTTCTGTTTTATTCAAAACAAAACAGGTACAGAGGCAGCTACAATTACGGATAGAAGCCCAAGGAAAGTACCTGAAGAAGATAATTGAAGAGCAACAACGACTTAGTGGTTTTCTTGGGGAAGCCCCTAGTTCAATAATCCCTGTCCCTGGCTCAGGTGATAACTGCCCAGATTCTAAGAGTGACCCATCAACTCCTGCTCCAACCTCTGAGGGCCCCATCCAAGACAAGTCTGCCAAGGAATGCCCACCAGACAAGAGTCTCTCCTGCAATGAGTCCTCTTCACGCCATGAACCATTGACACCAGATTCTGGTCATGTAAGTTCCCCAGTAGAGAGCCCAAAAGGTGATAGATCATTAAAGCAAAAGCGGATGAGCATTGACACATTATGTTCAAAAAAAATAGAAGTAGTCCTCACTCATCAGATATTGGAGTCAAGCATGGGCTCCAGATTCCAGCAGCCATGCTCGGTTTTTCCAATCAGAGAGTTTGAACCTTCATCTGGGACACTCCACAGCAAAGGGGATCGGCTTGAGAATGTTTCGTGAAATGCCAAGCGATACAATAATATGCATGGTGTTTCAAGTGCAGGGCTCTCTTTCCTCTTTTTTCTTTTTGTCGCTTTACCCAATATTTATTTACTTCCCGTTTATTAGGTCAAATAACTAGGTTTCGACTTTGGATGTCAGGAGATTAGTTCAAGTAGAATTTATTTTTAACCTCATTTACCTTTCAGGAATTTCTTATATACTTAAGCTCTCTATCACAATTCAGACGGAACACTATGTAGCCATGGTTTGTGTATGTACTGTAAAACATAGCTTGAAATAAGAAATTGTCCATTTGCTTGCAATTGCTTTGCAAATAATGTACATCAGTTCCTAGTACTGTAAAACAGGTCATCTGGGGTTGCAAGCCTGTTACAAGCTCCCTAGCGAGTCATCTATTTGCGCGATGCAATGTTAATTTTTGGCAATGCCCATTTTCTAAGGAATTTTTACTGATCATTAACAAGGTGCCACTAGTTGTTTGCAAGCCACTGGTTTTACTTGGTGTATTATTTACTATACCACTTCTATGGCCTTGCCTGCCTAAATTGTTTGGAACATTTTTTGGAAAGTGATTCCTTAAGACTTGGATTTGTGAGATTAATAGATTAATTGTGAAGCACAAATTAAATGGTCTAGATCTCTAGCTAGAACATCAGATGATTAGAAAACTCTGAAATCAATTTCTCTCACCATTAACAAGGTGCCACTAGCATTGAAATGTGCTATTAGTAAGCCAATAGTTTTATTTGGTATATAGCCTGAAGGCCCTGAATTATATGAAACTTTCATATTTTTTGAGTTGAGACTTGTAGTTTTGAGATTAATTTATTACTCTTGAAGCATGAGTTAAATAGTCTGGATCTCTAGTTAGAAAATCATGACTAATCTCTTCACTATTTATTAAATGGGTATGAATGAGAAAAGATAAAAAAAAAAAAAAATTGTCTTCTAAAATAGATAATAGTATTTTTGGAACAGAAAAAGAGTGGATAACAGTATTTTAGGATTTCAGAAATGTCTGATAATTCAGTGTAAATGGATTTAATTGTATACCATTAACTCAAATGGAATGGTGAGGGAAGGGGTTATTGCTAAAATAGTAGAGGGGTTAAGTGTCACTCTCAAAAGCCAAAATATAGTAATTTAACAAAAAAAATGATACAAACTGAACTACCATCACATTCAATGGGAGCATTTCTGGTTTTATCCGAAAAAAGAAAATAGATGGATGATAAATAAAAAAACAGCCATGGTATCATATTACTACGAAGAGATTAAAATTACAGCCCTTTATTGTGGGGCATAATTTAGACTAAGCCCAATCCTATAAGCCCATTCTAGACCCTAAAAATAACGGCTAGACATGGTCAATAAAATTTCAGGCTTAATGTGGGCTAGGTCTTGGCTATCAACTTAGTTCCAGAGACTTCAGGTCCAGGTGCAGAAATTTGTGGATTGGAATAGGAAAATAGAAATTAATCACCTACCGGTCTACCTTGGTCAATGCTTTTGCTCATTTCTACTCTCAACCAATATTTTTTATTTAATTTCCATTATTTCAATAATATTTTTAACTTTTGGATTGTTTATATATTTTGCAAAACAATTACTAATTATTTATATGCAATTGATTAATTAATAATGCATATGGTGTTGGATAATAAATATTGAAAATAAATTAATTGCATCATAAAAATGTTGTAAAAATCTTTTATACAAATTGCAACTTCCCAATCATCATTAATTATAAAATCAATGGGCATTTTGTCATTATAAAAATTGGTAACAATTTCCCTATATGGGATGCAACTATCTAACATATAAAATGTGGAATTTTACTTATGGTGAACATCTAATATAAATAGTTTATATTTTTTCATATTAATGACATAAAATTTTGAATTCTTGTTTTTTTCTTTTGCACCGGAAGTTCTAATATACACAATATAATTTCTAATTTTTGAATTATATGGTAAAGTGATATTTAAAGCTTCCTGGACACATAAATATAAAACATGACAACCTAATATGAAGTAGTTTTCCTTTTGATAAATGGTTTTAATTAACATTTTAAAACATTTATAGTAGATTTATTATTACTAACATTATCAAAATTAATAGAAAAAAGTTTATTTTTCAATACTGTTCAGATTCCAAAGTTTCAAGAACAAATTCCTCAGCCGAAGAACAGAGAGCCCTTCCTTGGCACAACACTGCCAAGCATCAGAGGAACCCCGACTCCGAAGCCTAACTCCACCTCGGTACCTGACTGATTTAAACGACCACATAGAAACTAGGCCGAGGAGCAAAGCGCCCTTCCTCGGCACAGCGCCATTGAGCATCCCTCGACTTCGAAGCCTAACTCCACCTCAGCACCTGATCGAGCTAAATGACCACGCAACAACTCAGCCGAGGAGCAAAGTGCCCTTCCTCGGCATAGCGCCACCTTGCATCGGGAAGATTCAGACCTCGAAACTCAGCTCAACACCTCGGTGCCTCGCCTGGCTAAATGACCGCACAACAGCTCAGCCGAGCATTCCCCCTCCTCAGCTCCAGAACTGGGGGGGTGGTGTTTGAATTCTGAAGCTCGAATTCTTGGAGTTTTGCAGCCGATGATTGAAGGATTTCTCGACCACACTCCACATTGCCCGGATCCCAAATTTTGGCAAGCACTGAGGAACACCAAATGGACTAAACGCTCAACCAGACTTCAACTTGGAAGTTCCTCAGTCGAGGAACAAAGCGGGAACACTCCATTCCTCGACTTCAGAACTGGGGGAGTGGTGTTCAAGTCATGGCTGAGCTAGTCCTGAGAGACACGTGGCCGACCATAAATATATAAAATATTTAAAAAACTTATTGCAATTGTTGAGCTAGTAAGTGGCCATTTAAATCTTGTGAAACTTAAAATTTGTTTTCGCAAAAGGCATGATATCAATAAAATATTGGTGACACAAATATAACTAATGTTATATTTTAAACTCCAATTATCGGAATTAAGTGAAACTTTAAAATTAAGATTTGAAAAAGTAGAAATTGAATTTGTTTATATGAATAAAAAAAATTAAATAATCCATTTTTATAGTATTTCTAAAAACTTTTTACATTGAGAATTTACAAATTGTTGTAAAATTCTTTCGAGCCTAGGATCTTCAAAAAATAAAATGGTTGTTCAATGTGTATAATATATTTTTCTAATTGTTGTCTCATTTTTTCATGAGAATATTGAAATTTACCAAAAACACTATGTGTGTTTTGTGTTTTGTTTGCATCAACATTTTTCTTTAAATGTAGTGCCATGTGTCTAGTTAAATGGCCAATGCCACCTTTGCTCTAATAGCTAAAATCACTTCTTTTTTTTTTTTTGCAATTTGCTCTCTTTCCCTTTCCCTCAACATCTTCTATAGTGAACATTTTCCAAATTTCACTTATCTTTCTTGTGCCACTTCTAGGTATACTAAGAGAGCTTCATCAATAGTACCACTAGCACCAATATTGGTGCTATCAAAATATGATTGGACCTTATTAAAAGCATAGGGAAATGGAGTTTGAGAAGAAATGACCATTTTAATGAATATAAAATATTAAAGCATTTAGAAAAAAAATAAAAATTAACTATTGATTGCCCGATTCATCGGTCTGGTATCTCAACTTGATTTCAACTAATGAAGCTTCTAAGACTCCCAAATTGTTTACTTGAGACACTTGAACAAGCCTCCTCCTTGTTGAAACTTTAAATAAAGTTGAGAGTTAAAGAGCAAAAAGACTAAGAAAGTCTGAGAGTGAGGGAGTACATGAGTATATGAGATTATGAGAGTATGAAAATTGTTATGATGAGAATGAAAGAGGGTAAGACTATTTATAGGAGTTGAGAATTATTCAATTGATCAAAATACCTTCCTAAACTAGTCATTTATGATTGTTGGGAGGGGTATTTTGTTTTTTCACAAAGTGAATTTATCACTTTACCAAGATAACCCCAAACTAATTGTTATATAATTGAGGCATTTAGTCATTTTTTGCCCTCCTAAGGCAAAATAAATGCGTCCCCCCCCCCAAACTAGTCATTTATAGTTGGAAGAGGGCATTTTAGTAAACTTCTCCCCTAAAAAACTATCATAGTCATTTGTTGGACTGTGTATGCCCTTAGCTCCAATAAGAATGATGTACATTATGACATTTATTGTAAATGAATAAAGCACATATTTGATTCATGTTATTATGGTGTGTTTCTGTGTAATACCCTTAAACTGGACACATATGAGACTCGTGTTAGTTTAGAATGTTTAGAGCCGTTGGATAGATCTGGGGAGATTTATCCTATTAAGGCTAACACTGATGTGCCGCCAAGTTGGTTGGGGTATCCTGTCTCAGCTGCCAGGGTGAGACCCAAGGTACATGCAGTGTAGGTTTACTTGAAACCCTGAACCAAACCAAAATTCCTATATTGCCCTAGACCTTGGTGATTAGTGGGCAAAACTGGAATGTTACACCTGACCCCTAGACTCGATTATGATACTACACTAGGTGTCGGATTGGGCTGTCTTTGATACGCCAATCAGTGAGATCCTTAGAGGGGGTCAAAACCTGGGTATGTTGGGACAGTCCGAGAATTCATCTGAGTGGGTGATCATAGTGACAGGATCAACCCCTTTGTCGGACAAAGGTAATGATCGGGGATGCACTCTCTCTGATGGAAACCTAAACTGCTGGCAATTGATTTCAATCGTTGAAATTTGTTTTGGAAAATATATTTATATAGAGATATATACATATATATATATATATATATTATGGTTTCAAAATGTTTACAAAGGTTTTAATTCCCGGGATCCATGTGAGTAGAGAGTGCAACGCTGTTCCTTGCAGCCGAGGGAGAGGTCCTCTCTTATCGGGCAGCATTTGATCATTACAGGCTAAGAGGTTAAGTGTAAGATCATTGAGGTTAATACCTGATGGGCTAATCTTGCATCTGCCCACAATCCCTGTGTTTTTATAAGGTGGCTTGGCCCAGGGACAACTTAGTGTAAATGTTGGGACCATTAAGAGCCCATGGTAATGGACTTAGGGGTTCACTGCCCATAACAGTGAATTCGGCTAGGCCTTGTAATAGAGGCTAGGCTGAACCCATGTTGTTGATGTGTAGATCAATGTTTGGGTCCCACGCCATATAAGGAAACCCAACTGGGCAGCAGTTTGGAAGGTTAGTGAGCACATAGACTTAATGGGCCTAAAGCCCAATTCGAATTGGTCTAATTTGGTTAGTTAAAGAAGGGGGCGGATCTGAGATTTGGATCAACATATAGGATAGGGAGTTATCCCTATCCACTCAGAGAGTCCAAATCCAAATACAGATTTGGATTTGGAAACTCCTAATAAGATTAGGAGGGGCTGATCTAATCTACAGATAAGATAAGGGCTTATCCTTATCTCTTAAAGAGAAGTCCTGATCCAAATACAGATTTGGATTAGGAAACTCCTAATGAGATTAGGAGCTCTCTTTATGGCTATAAAAGGAGGAGGAGGGCGAACCTCCATTCATCTCATCACAACAGATTTCAAATCACAGAAAGAGAGAAGACAACTACAGTAAGACTGCGCCATTTTCTGCTCTTGCGCCCTCCTCCTGCTACTACCATTGCCAGTTCATTCTCCTCTGTAGGAGTGATCAAGAAGAGTTCTTGATATCAGTTTTTGGAGAAAAATTGATCTGAAGTTGTTCTCACATACCCTCCATCGAATTCTTGTTGAAGGATTCGATTCTTGTGAAGAATTTGCTGATTCTACTCCACCCTACACTGTGTCATCTTCAGTGGGAGCAGTCTTTGGAGTTTTCCTTGGGCGTGAACACCTTCATTGAGAGTTACTGCTACTCCATATCAGGTATATCCCTTTCCTACCTTTTGGTTTCAGATCTGGTTCAGTTTAGGTTCAAGATTGATCATTGAAAATGCAGATTTTCTAAAATAGGGAATGTGATTCCCACATGGGAGAGAGAGAAATTTTGAAATTTTGCCCTACCTACCTACAGGGTTCGACTATCCATATGATGGATCTCTCATCCCTTCAGTGGTATCAGAGCCATGGTTCAAATCTTGAACCGGAATAGATTAGATCTGAACCTGCGCAAATGGGCAGAAGGTGTTCTACCTGATTTGCACATATAATTGATTTTCTGGGAAATCGGTTCCCAGATTAAGGGCTATTGATCTGAAATTAAATCTTTATAAATCTGAATGATATTTAGAATAGTTCTTTATATTTTTCTTGATTTATGGGTTGTTCGTACGATGGAGATCGAATTCTTTAATGGCGCAGAAAAACTGTGGTTTGCAGTTCTTTAAATTTTGGCCTGTAATTAATTTTTTTTTTAATTTCTAGACTTAATGTATAGGAATTCGATTTGATGTAATATTAATAGAAAATTAGGGTTTTTCTATTTTATTTTATTTCAAGATCGAAGTTGGATGCGTAGGAGGAGATTTCGCAGATGGAGAAATCGCTATTTGTGATTTGTAGTTTGTGAAACTGCAAACTATGATCTAACATCTGTTTTGCAAGTTGCAGATGTACGAACAACCCTAGTTCTGATTTTGATTGTCTTTAATTAGTGATTTAATTTTTCAGATCAATTTTTGAATTAAAAATCAAACCCTAGACCCATTCGAACCAGATTGGACCAAACTGGTTGGACCGAATCTGTGGTTCGATGGGGGCTGAACTCAGCCCTAATTTCCCACTCTTGGGTCAAGAGATTGGTGTTTAATTGTAAGACTTAATTCGGCCCACACTTGTAAGGCCCAGTTTTAAGATGTTAAAACTGCTTAAGGCCACTAACTGTAGAAAAGCTATATGGGCCGAACTACTTAATTCTATTTAGCCCATATACCTAGATAATATTAATCGGTAATATTATGGATTAAATTGGGCTTTAATAATGGGCTTTACAGATATTATTTGATTGGATCAATTCTATCCTTGCATGTGATGTATGGATGTGTGATGTGCAACGTACATGGGCCATAAGTACTTGGCCCATGCAGATACGATAGTGGCTCTTGCGCACACCATGGCTGAATGCACATCATTGCCATGGTGTCCTTAAGATCATTGGATGATCCTCCCTTTGTGGTGGGTCCCACACCTCCCTGAAGAGGATCCGTGCGGAACCCTATCCGTTTAGGGCCCACTGAAATCTGGCTTTATGAAAGTCAGTGGGAGCCACTTTGGTTTGACCTAAATTAAACTAGGGCGTAATAACTTTGTTCCCTCCTAAAATATGAGTGCATGTGATAGGGAGATTCATATGATGAACTCTCTAAAGGACTTCTATCATTAGCATGAAGATGGGTCCTTCAGTAATGAGGAAACGCACCATAAAATTGGGCTATCCATTTGTTGTTGAACTTGTTGGAATGTTTCATAAGATGATAGGGGCGTCATAGACCGATGTGGGAGGAGCCTATCCTAAAATGAAAGACTCTCTCACGGTACCTTGGCGTTCACGAATATGATGGGTGAGTACTCACTAGACAGAAAGGTTTAACCCAAAATGGCAATGAACCTTGTCTAACAGAGGCCAAAGGGAAAGCTCATGTGATGAGTGAATATGATCCTTCACAGAAAGGTGGTGGGGTTATGCAGCTGAAACAGTTGGCCCCATCCACCCTATGTGATTTCCCACATTTCCAGAGACAATTCGCAGTCTCCGTCACTGAGATGGGAGGGAAATCTCAGATATGAACAAATGGAAATGGAACATAGATTAAAAGCTATATCTATGTAGATAACATGAATCAAATTAGGTTGTGGACTAATGTTTGCTTTTTATCAGAAATGGCAAATGAACAATTTGCAAAGCTGTTGGATGACAACAAACTTAAAGGACCAAACTATGCTGACTGGTACCGTAACCTTATGCTGGTCCTAACTTCTGAGAAGTTGGACAAGGTGGCTAAAAACCCTGCCCCTGAGCATCCGAGAGATAGGGCTTTTGAGGCCCGTAGGAGGGACTACCAAGAGTGGGAAGAGAAAAATTCCTTGGCCCGATGCTATATCATTGCCTCATTGGACAATCCGATACAGAGGCAGTTCGATTAGATCGAGCTGGCCAAGGACATATTGGACAGTCTAAAGACAATGTACGAAAGGCATAACTGTTCTACTCTGCAAAAGGTCTTGAAACAGTTCATGACCGTGCAAATGTCCAAGGGCCAACATGTTCATGACCATTGTCTTCGGATGATGGGCTATATCAATGAACTTGAGGCTCTTGGATCTGGGCTGGACCATGTCACTAAGGTAGACGCCATACTAAATTCTTTGCCTCCTTCCTTCAATCTGTTCATCATGAATTACAACATGAACAAGCTGAATGTTAGCATTCAGGAACTCAGCAATATATTGCAGATGGCCAAAGAATTGATTAAGAAGGATGAGCCTCTTGCTATGCTTGTTGAAGCTGACAAGTTGGGCAAGAAAAAGAGGAAGGCAAAGAAGAAGCCCCAGAAGAAAGCCACCAAGTCCAAGAAGCAGAAGAAGGACAGAGCATTAGATGCTTGTCACTTTTGCTAGCAGACCGGCCATTGGAAGAGGAACTGTCCTCAATACCTGGAATCCAAGAAAGGTAATCTCGAATCCTGTGTCATAGAAACCAATTTGTTGGTAACTTCTGCTTCGTGGTGTATTGACTCCAGGGCTTCGACTCATGCATGTAACTCACCGTAGGGGTTCAGGATAAGCAGAAGACTGAGTGACGGAGAAGTAACTCTTTACTTGGGGACATCTGCAAGTGTTGTAGCTACGAATATAGGAACTGTAGAGTTGTTTTTCAGAGAATGATCCATTGTATTGAAAGATTGTCTTTATGCATAGAATTTGAGAAGAAATTTGATTTATGTTTCAAAATTTTGTATGGTTGGATATTCTATTCTTTTTGGTAATATAATTACTATTAAAAGAAATAATAAATTCATCACATACGGAGAACTTGAAAATGGTCTCTATATTATCCATCCTTCTCTAGAAACTAACATAGTCGAAACTATGTCAGTTGATATCCCCAAGAAAAGAATCTGTGATGCAGTTAATCCCACGTGCCTGTAGCATTATCGACTTGGCCATATTAATATAGATCGTATCACAAGGTTGGTAAAGGATGGTCCTTTGGATTTTCTAACTGTAGAAGATCTTCCCACTTGTGAACCTTGCCCTCGGGGTAAGATGATGAAATGGCCATTTAACGGTAATCCTGAAAGATGTATAGGCACGCTTGACCTTATACATATTGATGTATGTGGTCCCTTGAGTGTTAGGACTCATAACTAGCACGTGTATTTTATTACATTCACCGATGATTATTCTCGGTATGGTTACATGTACCTACTGAATCATTTGAAAAGTTCAAAGAGTTCAGACAAGAGGTCGAGAAACAGTTAGGGAGAGAAATTACGACCCTTCGATCGGATCAAGGTGGCGAGTATCTCTCTGATGAATTCAGGGACTACTTAAAGGTCAACGGGATAGTATCACAGTTAGCTCCTACTACTACACCACAACTAAATGGTGTTTCAGAAAGGAGGAATAGGACCTTATTGGATATGGTCTAGTCACTTCTTGTACACTCAGAGTTGCCCACATCCTTTTGGGGTTTCGCATTGGAGACTGCAACATACGTTCTGAACCGGGTTCCAACCAAATCAGTTCCGAAGACTCCCTATGAGGTTTGGACTGGAAAAAAACCAAGTGTAAGACACTTGAAGATTTGGGGTTGTCCAACACACATTAAAAGAATGAGTGCGGACAAATTGGAATCCAAGACCAGTCGTTGCCTATTTGTAGGCTACCCCAAGGGCTCTATGGGTTATCTATTCTATGACCCAGGAGAACAGAAGGTGTTCTGTAGCCGAAATGTCCATTTCTTGGAGGGTGATTACATCCTGAACAATCATCATCAGGAAGTTGTTCTTTATGAGAAGAGCTCAGGAGTAGTGGGAGGTGTCCCACAAGTTCTACATAGTGACCAACCTAGAAGATCTACATGGGTTTCCAGGCCTCCAGTCCGTTTTGGCTATGACCAGGATAGTTACCTAGTGGAAGCTATGACTTGTGAGGAGGATCCCGTGACTTATATGGAAGCTATGTTGGACATAAATTCATTGAAGTGGTTAGATGCCATGAGAGCTGAGATGGACTCAATGGAGACCAATGGAGTCTGGACTCTGGTAGATCCGCCCCCCGGGGTAAAAGTAATTGGTGTCAAGTGGATTTATAAGAGGAAGAAGGGCCCCGATGGTAAGGTTGAGACCTACAAGGCTTGTCTGGTGGCAAAAGGATATACTCAGAAAGAGGGCATCGATTATGAGGAAACCTTTTCTTCGGTGGCCATGCTTAAATCCATTAGGATCCTGCTAGCTGTAGCAGCATACCATGACTACGAGATTTGGCAAATGGATGTCAAAACTACATCCTTGAATGGAGATCTTACTGAAGATATCTATATGCAGCAACCGCAAGGTTCCATAGCTACGGGTCAGGAACACATGGTATGTAAATTAAATAGATCCATATATGGACTTAAGCAAGCTTCTAGGAGTTGGAACATCCGGTTTGACTCTACTGTCAAAAGGTTTGACTTTGAGCAGAATTCGGATGAACCCTGTGTTTACAAGAAATCCGATGGGGATAAGGTTATATTCTTGGTTCTGTATGTAGATGACATTCTACTCATTGGGAATGATGTAGGAATGTTGACTACGGTGAAAGTATGGCTTTTACAACAATTCTCTATGAAAGATCTTGGAGAAGCCTCCTATATACTGGGTCTTCGACTCTATAGAGATAGATCGAAGAGAATAATAGGATTATCCTAGTCTGCTTACATTGACAAGATAGTCAAAAGATACAACATGGAGAACTTCAAGAAAGGAAATGTTCCTTTCAGGCATGGAGTTACTCTCTCCAAGGGCATGTCTCCCAAGACTCCCGAGGATATTGAGGGCATGAAGGACATTCCCTATGCCTCAACCGTAGGGAGCATCTTGTATGTCATGTTGTGCACTCGTCTTGACATTGCTCAGGCAGTGTGTGTGGTAAGCAGATTCCAAGCCAACCCAGGGCAGGAGCACTGGACTGCTGTGAAAAATATACTTAAGTACCTTCGAAGGTAAAGAGTTTTGTCTGGTATTTGATGGTAGCTCACTACAGATCCAGGGGTATACTGATGTCGATTTCCATTCAGATCCAGATGATAGAAAATCTACATCTGGGTATGTCTTCATGATAGGATCGTTTGTTTTGTCCTGAAAGTCAGCAAACAGGGGTCCTAAGTAGCGAGAATAATAGTCCACAACCCAAGCCGAGCACATTGTCATCAATGAGGTTGCCTAATGAATGAAGGTGTTCATTCTTGAATTTGGAATTCAGCACATCACCCATTCCACTGTTGTGTGACAATACTGGATCAACAGGAGATTGATGTTAAAAGGTAGCATCAACGGAGAATGTGGCAGACCCATTGACTAAGCCACTGACACAGAAAGTGTTTGAGAAACACATGGAAAGTCTGGGACTCCGGCTCCGGTTTGTACCAGATTGGACCTAAGTGCAAGTGGGAGTTGTTAGACAGTGTATGCCCTTAGCTCTAATCAGAATGATGTACATTATGACATTTATTGTAAATGAATAAAGTACATATTTGATTCATGTTATTGTGGTGTGTTTCTGTGTAATACCCTTAAACTGGACACATATGAGACACGTGTTAGTTTAGAATGTTCGTAGCCGTTGGATAGATCTGGGGAGATTTATCCTGTTAAGGCTGACACTGATGTACCGCCAAGTTGGTTGGGGTAGCCTGTCTCAGCTGCCAGGGTGAGACCCGAGGTACATGCAGTGTAGGTTTACTTGAAACCCTGAAACATACTAGAATTCCAGTATTGCCCTGGACCTTGGTGATTAGTGGGCAAAACTGGAATGTTACACCTAACCCCTAGACTCGATTATGATACTGCACTAGGTGTCAGATTGGGTTGTCTTTGATATGCCAATCAGTGAGATCCTTAGAAGGGGTCAAAACCTAGGTATGTTGGGACAATCCGAGAATTCATCTGAGTGGGTGATCATAGTGACAGGATCAGCCCCTTTGTCGGACAAAGGTAATGATTGGGGATGCCATCTCTCTAATGGAAACCTAAACTGTCGGCAGTTGATTTCAATCATTGAAATTTGTTTTGCAAAATATATTTATATAGAGATACACACACACACACACACACACACACACATATATATATATATATATATATATATATATATATATATATATATATATATATATATATTATGGTTTCAAAATGTTTGCAAAAGGTTTTAATTCCTAGGATCCATGTGAGTAGAGAGTGCATCACTGTTCCTTGCAGCCGAGGGAGAGGTCCTCTCTTGTCGGGCAGTGCTTGATCATTATGGGCTGAGAAGTTAAGTGTAAGACCATTGAGGGTAAAACCTGATGGGATAATCTTGCATCTGCCCACAGTTTCTGGGTTTTTATAAGGTGGCTTGGCCCAGGGACAACTTAGTGTAAGTGTTGGGCCCATTAAGAGCCCATGGTGATGGGCTTAGGGGTTCACTACCCATAACAGTGAATTTGGTCAGGCCTTGTAACAGAGGCTAGGCTGAACCCATGTGGCTGATGTGTAGATCAATGTTTGGGTCCCACGCCATACAAGGAAACCCAACTGGGCAGCAGTTTGGAAGGTTAGTGAGCACATAGGCTTAATGGGCCTAAAGCCCAATTCGAACTGGTCTAATTTGATTAGTTAAAGAAGGGGGCGAATCTGAGATTTGGATCAGCAGATAGGATAGGGAATTATCCCTATCCACTCAGAGAGTCCAAATCCAAATACAGATTTGGATTTGGAAACTCCTAATAAGATTAGGTGGGGCTGATCTAATCTACAGGTAAGATAAGGGTTTATCTTTATCTCTTAAAGAGAAGTCCTTATCCAAATACAGATTTGGATTAGGAAACTCCTAATGAGACTAGGAGCTCTCTTTAAGGCTATAAAAGGAGGAGGAGGGTGAACATCCATTCATCTCATCACTATAGATTTCAAATCACAGAAAGAGAGAAGACAGCTACTGTAAGACTGCGCCATCTTCTGCTCTTGCGCCCTCCTCCTGCTGCTGCCATTGCCAGTTTGTTCTCCTCTGTAGGAGTGATCAAGAAGAGTTCTTGATATTAGTTTTTGGAGAAAAACTGATATGAAGTTGTGCTCACATACCCTCCTTCGAATTCTTGTTGAAGGATTTGGTTCTTGTGAAGAACCTGCTGATTCTACTCCACCCTACACTGTGTCATCTTCAGTGGGAGTAGTCTTTGGAGTTTTCCTTGGGCGTGAACACCTTCGTTGGGAGTTATTGCTACTCCGTATCAGGTATATCCCTTTCCTACCTTTTGGTTTCAGATCTGGTTCGGTTTAGGTTTAGGATTGATCCTTGAAAATGCAGATTTTCTAAAGCAGGGAATGTGATTCTCACATGGGTTTGAAGCCAGTACGACATGGTCCAGATAAAAGCCAACACGCACCAGCCTATCTATGAGAATATAGCCATTGGGACCCCCAATGATGTAGGGTTCGGCTATCCATATGATGGATCTTTCATCCCTTCAATGGTATCAGAGCCATGGTTCAAATCTTGAACCGAAAAAGAACGCCTTCTGCCCATTTGCGCAGGTTCAGATCTGATCTATTTCGGTTCAAGATTTGAACCATGGCTCTGATACCACTGAATGGATGATAGATCCATCATATGGATAGCCGAACCCTACATCATTGGGGGTCCCAATGGATATATTCTCATAGATAGTTTGGTACATGTTGGCTTTTATCTGGACCATGTCGTACTGGCTTCAAACCCATCCTCCCAACAAGGCCTAGGGTTACATGTCGTGGCTAGCCCAACCCTAGTTGTGCGAGGTTGTGTCAGGCCCCAAGTTGCCAGACCAGTTTTATAGCTCTACTCTTTGTATGTGACAACATTCAAAAGGGGTCCTTTCTCCTCTTTCCCTCTCTTCTCTTGCTGTCTGCATCCCTGTTCTTGTTCTCTTATGGCTCATACATTTCTTTTCGAGCAAACATTATCTGTGATTAGGGGTGTCAATGGACCAATCCAAAACCGATCCAAACTTATCAAATCGGGTTTGGACGATTCGTTATATATATTAGATTAGGCCAATCCAAAATAAGTTGGTCCATATTCTTATTGGTCTGAATTGGACCTAAACCAAATTCCCAATAATCTGATCATGAGGCCAAACCCTTGTCCAATTTGAAACCAATCAAAACTGAAGCCAACATAAAAACACTTTTATGAAAGTACTTTTATGTAAGCACTTTTATGAAAGTAATTTTATGAAAAACACTTTTATAAAAGTAATTTTATGAAAGGTAAAGTACTTTTATGGAAAAATTTTTACAAAAAATACTTTTACATGAAAGCACTTTAGTAAAAGCAGTTTTATAAAAGTACTTTTATGAAAGCACTTTTACCAAAGTTTTTTTATAAAATCACTTTTATGAAAGTACTTTTATAATAGTACTTTTACAAAAGCACTTTTATGAAAGCACTTTTGTCAAAGTACTTTTATCAAAGTACTTTACAAAAGTACTTTTACAAAAGCACTTTTAGAAAAGTACTTTTATTTATTCACTTTGGATTGGATTGGACCAAGCTTGATCTTTTTGCATTTTAATTGGGCGATTGGATTGTAGTAGGTGTTGTAGTTTTTTTAATATATTTTCTAAATTTTTTATGTTATTTTGGTGTTTGATTTAATTTGGATTATATATATTAGACCCAATCTGACCTATTTGCATTTTATTTAGACCGGGCTGGACTTGATTTGGACTGAATTTGGTCTAATCCATTTGTAAATGAATCAATATTGGATTGGACTGGATTCGACCAAATCCCATACGTAGAGCAACTCAACTACCTTGCAGTGATTTTTGAACATGCCAGTGTGTTAATCAAGCACCGGTTTTACGTGATGTTTATCTTTCTCACCACACACTGGCGTGTTCAATAATCACTGGGGATCATTGAGTTGTTCTGTGACCCTGCAGGTCGTCGCAGGTAATGTTTTTTCCACTTTGTCTCCTACAACAATATAATGCCAAAACGGTGGCTGACTAACTAGTTTAGACTTTAGAGACCCGCCAAAGAATTCGATCGCCACCACATTTATGTCACTCCATCTCCACTTAAAGCATGGATTTGACTTTTTATCTATAATTTATCTCTAACGGTTGTTCTATATGATCAGTCATGATCCTAGTTCGTGGGAAGAGTCTACATTTTGAAATTAGTGGCTGCAGTGCTACACCTTCAATTTTCAAATGATGAGTTCCATCTGCAATGACATTTGGTGTATGATTGTCTCTGCAATGCCACTATGCCACTAGCAATCTTGCTTTGCACTTATCTTTAACTGAAGGCCATTGTAGCTATCCGCCATTGGCAATCTTGCAATACAGCAACGAAACGATGACTGCTTAATTAATTGCGTTATTATCTTTCTCTGAGAGAAAAGGTTGACGAAGAATTCTTTTTATTTCCTTCTTTCTTTCTTTTTTCGAAGAATGCATCCTTCCAAAGCAGCCTCCTCCCAGATACATTCTCCAAGGGCAGTCATTAAGGATATTCCCAATGCACAGCTGTAATACCCCGTGGATAGGGGAATGTGGGAATATCCTGTGGATAGCAGATCAGTGGTACTAAGCACTTGGGATCTTCTACTCAGAAATTGTTCCCACATCTCTACCCACACGACATCATGGGAAATCACCCAATGAATAACAAAAAGAGAGAGAATCCCAATGCGCAGCTGTAATGTCCCGTGGGGGTAAGGATGTGGGAACAGCCAGTGGGTAGCAGAAGATCAGTGGAAAACAGAAACAGCAAGCCTCATCGGCACAAACAACCTAGGCAGAAATATTGCACCATGTATGTAAATGCCTAATTTCCATTAAAAGCTGATCTCCACATGCAAAGAGGCCTCAGGCCTCCTAATTAATATTCTGAAAACTGAAACATTAATTTGCATCCGGTGGTCTTTCTCCAAAGAAGAACTTATTTGATACATAATGGAACTCAACAAGACCACAATGTATCAAGCTTCCGGCGTCCAGGAAAAGACCACAGATAACTGTACTGCTAAGTGTGGTTTGGCCAATGTATCTAACTGAGACCTTGTACCGGATGGCACCGACATCCGGTACAACAACAGGCAACAGCAACGCCCACGATAACGCCTCACGCCTGTGGTGATGACCCGACGAAGGCAACTCTCATTCGCCATGCCTCTTGCTTATTTTTCTTCTTCCACCTTTAACACTCTCTCATTCTCTCGATTTTCCCAAATCCCAACTGCCATTGTGAAGTTTTGGAAGGATGATTCTCTGCAGTGCCATTGTAGCGACCCACCATTAGCAATCTTGCAATATGCAAACTGTTACAAAGCAATGTTGATCGCTAACACTGATGACTGTTGGAGACACACCGGTCTTTAGGTGACCATTAACTAGCAGTGGGGGTGCTCATAAGAAACCGAATCAAGAAAATTGAACAAAAAAAAATGTGGTTAACCGAATTGACCGATATATAGTATGTTTATAATTACAAATATTAAAAAGCAAAGAACTGATCATCCGGTTAAGTGGTGATATTGGTTTTGGTTTCGGTTCAAAGAATTGCAAAACCCAATGATATTGGTTTGGTTTTAAAAAATAGCCAACCGTGAACACCCTTAACCAGCAGATCGAGAGTCCAACCTTTTCATTTTCCTTTTACTGTTAAATAGGAAAAATTGAAACATGACAATCGACAAGAGACGGTAATATGACCTCTCAGGGTCACTCTAGTTATTACTCTAATTTAGGGCCCAGATGGACAACTTCTGTTAATGGTCATTAACGGTGATATAACAAACAGAAGCTAAGTTTTAAGTTACACCTGTAAGTCTGTAACCTGTTCACGGAACTTTACATTGTTTTGGGGTCTCTACATATTTTGATATAAAAAAGCTGCATGGGGTCTCTACATATCTTGAAAAGTTAAAAGAGAGATAGAAAAAAAGTTTAGTTTTAAAATAACAACCCTAAAATAAAGAATGCCCGATTTAAATACAAAGTGGATCATCCCTAATGAAAATGTTGGATTTCCATCAGATGACACACAAAATAAAAAAGAAACAATAAGGAAGATCATGCAAATGTAAATAAAATCTACAGGCCTTCTTGTCTTCTTGCTGCATGGGTTGAAAACGTATGAATTCTATCCTGCCTGGCAAGGTAACTGGTGGACGCATTACTCTCATACTGCGTTTGATGTGGCAGGAACAGACAAAGGGATAAGTCCAGACTATTATGTATGAAATATCCCCCAAACCAGGTGCCAACTATTAAAAATTAAGACGCCAAAAAAAGTTTTCAAAATTAAGATGGGCAGAAGAATGGATAACATATTTTATGAGATGCATTGGTTTTGTACAAGAAAATCCTCAGACATACACATGACATTCTATTTTTTTTTTTCTTTTTAAGTATCCAAAATATCAGTATCCACTCATACAAGAAATGAGTAGTTAATTCTATTTTTTAAAAAAAAAAGTCAACTTTAGACACAAGGCTACTTATAAAAAAAAGCATCCACTTCATAGATGTAGGGCCCATGTTAATCTTTGTAATTCAAATAAAAAGTCATTATAAAGACCTTTAAATTACAAATTAAACCTATTTTAATTAATTAAATTAAATATAATTACTGGGTACATAGTGAGCTCAAACAAAATGCTATTAGTACTAAAAAACAAAATGATGCGATGGTGTAGTTGCTAGTATGGGATTCATTCTCCAGTCAAATATGACGAGGGTTACCAATGGCGCAAAAATCCCTACACAGCACCACGATTCTAGCAAGAACGGTAATAGAAATTATGTAAAAGTCATCAAGTGTTCGCCTAGGGTGATACCTACAAAAACAAATGTTCCATTTGATAGAAAATAAGCAACCTCATATCAGTGATATAATTGGCCATCTCCATTTCAAATCATTGACAGACTCTGAGAGCAATGTAGAGTCGGAGATACAACCCTTACTTTCCTCAGATTAACAATTTGCAATTAGGAGCTTGACAGGAACAGTTGGCCTTTGTGGATGACACATCAATTTCTAACAAGTAACATCTGCCCAGAGACATCATATATTCTTTTTCAGAACCATCACCGATTGATTATCTAATTATAATTGCATCAAATACAATGGTTCACGCCAGTCTATTTACACGAGTTTTGTTGCAAACCCAAGAGGAATGACCAATGTGATTGATTCAAAATGTTCATCAATACTTAAAACCATTATTGGGAAATCAAACCAGGACCTTACATCATAATTTGACTGCTCAGACAAGCTTAGCTTGCAGCTTTCAAGTGCAGGAAGGCAGTATTATAGGGATGTCATCTATTCTGTTATTTACACTTTCTCTTCTCCTTCTTCATCTTCAATGTCATCCATCCCAACCCAACGGGTGAAAGCAAAAAGGAACTCCTTGAAGGTGACCATTCCATTCTTATCCCAGTCCATCTCTTCTGTGGAGACCAAATTACTAGGATCAGATGAGTTTAGCAATAACCAAATCATGAAGCCAAAAAAAAAAAAAAGAAAGAGTTTAGCAATAACAAGATAATTGATACTTGGTTAGGTTAGGTAGCCTGCAAGCTTCATGTAAACTACTGAGATCACCATTATATTACTTACAAAATAAGGAATTTGGGACTCTTGCTCGAATCTTGGGCCACATGGAATAAATCAAACAACCTTCAAGGGAATGAACAAAATTGAAGAGTTCTAGGTTGGTTGACAGGAATACAAATCCCTCAAGGGTCACCTAGAGTGCCAAAGTTCTCATTTTTCAGTCAATAAAATATATAGATGGAAAAGATATAACATGGAAGGGCCTGGCAACCGATTGACTCTATCTCAGCAAATCTATGACCACAAAAAACCTGACACATCAAAAACTATGGCGCTGGCCATGCTGACACTTTACACTTTGGCACTGTAGTTGTGAAACACTGTCAGTGCTCCAAATAGTCAAAAAAAAAAAAGAAAAAAAAAACTATTGGAGCTTATCACTCCTAGAAATGTATAGTGAAGAAAATCCAATAAGGTACGAATATATTATTTTTTATATTTTCTTTCAATTTATTATTTTTATGTATTTAAATTATTTATGTTATTTAAATTATAACTGACTTTGTCTCTGTGCACGCACACACACACACACATGCTCATTTAGGGAATTAGTCTGGCTAGTCAGGTAGTTTGATGAGTTTCCTTAAACGACCTGAATTCTTTCATTTGAAACTTTAGTTGATAGCATGCAGGTCTTGGTGGCTTCTATTCATGAGGTAAGCTTCATCCCGAAAACACTTGCCAAGTTTCCACAATAAGCACTTCTTTTTGGCAACATTTACATTATAAAATTAGAACTCTGAAGTAATCAAATAATCACCATACAAGGTGGTGGTTTGTGTGTGTGTGTGTGTGTGTTAATATATATATATATATATATATATACATGCACACACACATATAAGGGGGAGGGGGAGGGAGGGAGGGAGGGAGAGAGAGAGAGAGAGACTGACCAAATCTTTTCATGGCTATTCGTCCAGAAGAGCGTTCCCCCGAAGTAGTTTCATTTATGGCCTGAACCATCTCATTCTTGCTAACATAGCCATCCCTGTTCTTGTCCAAGAACACGAATGCATCAACCAATGTTTCAAATGTTGCCTCAAGATTAGGGAACCCCATCTTTGATTTCTAGAAACATGGTTATGGAAACGCAATAGCTGATCTTGCTTGTGTCAGAACTGATAGTAATGAATATTGCAAGATGGATTCTCTTTCACTGTTTCATACACATGATCACATCCAGAGAGCTAGAAATTACCATTCAGATGGTCACTCCTAGAATTCTTTGTGACCACTAGTCCTAGTCTCCTAGATCCTTCAAAAGGTAAATACCATCATTTTGGCTTCAAGAGCAAGGAGACTCCTTAAAAATACTTCAATGGTGTTGGGGTCAGGGCTAGGCACTTTTAGTTGTGGAATAGAGCCTTTGGTATTGGGGTTTGTGCTTAAGGCTCTGTTCCCTTTGCATACGCCTTGTATACCTCTCTTTTATATTCTAAACATGGAAGACAACAAATATAGATGAAAAAGGGAGTTGGAAAAAACTATTGTATAGTGGATACAAATTGGAGAGCAGCCGGATCCTCTTTGAGAAGATAGACAAGGCAGAGGAGAACAATGAACTCATTAAACTTCATTCCCATATTCTCGTGGATATCGCACGCCTCAAAGAGGTCACTGATCTCTTCCTCTGTAAAAGATATCTCCAATTTGTGGAAGCAATGCTTCAGCTCCTCTGGATCTATTGCACCATTTGAATCCTCATCTGTCATAGGAGGAAGGGGGATATGAACACAAAAAACTGTTAGATTAGGCATCTTCAGTGTAATTGGATTTCATCTGCATCAAAACATGTATGAAGAAACTATATAATTCAAATGAGTTTCCATCACTTTAGTTAGTGATAAAATGCCATAGAAAACCTGACAAACAGAGGTGTAATATAGCCAAATTATGATAATGGAAATGCATCAAAGTGAACAGGCCAAAATAAACAATAAAACAGTGGTTGTGTAATCCAAACAGAAAAACAAAGGATAAATGAAGCTTTGTTGTTTCCTATCATCTGACCTGACAAGTCTATCTGCTACAGAAATCTCAGGCAGTGTCCTTGCTAGCTACAGTTCAATTTCCAAAATTTGAAAAATACAAACTAAGAAGGCATCTATAAACTGGAAAATGATACTTACCAAATTGTTCAAAAATGGTCTTGCAGTTTCTAAAACTCTCGTCAATTTTTGGGAATTTCAAGACTATGCTGTCAAATGATTTCATGACACATCCTTTGGATGCCCTCCTCTGCATTGCTTCTACCATTTTTGCCTCAAGCTTTGTTTCTGGAGTCCAACCCTTTCTAGGTGAGTCACCCTTCCCCAACGTGCCACCCATTTTCACGTTGTTAAGAAAATTTGGGATGTGGTATACAAGCCAAGTATGTGCCTGGGAGGACATTGGAAATGAAATATCAGTAGATAAATAAGGTCATCTCAAAGACTCCGAATCTGCTACAGACAAGACGAATACAATGGGCTACATAACCCAATCAAGAGTGAACACATTAGTGGTCCATATAATCCCATTTTACACGTCTTCTTTGTATCAGATCCCAACCATATGTCAAAGAAAAAGAAAAAAAAAAGGAATAAGCTTTAAATAAATAAATAAATGTTTCTTCCTGCATCAAACTCTCATTCCATTTAGTGAGATAAAGCACAAATGAATAAAATCATGCCAAACCTTGATTATCCTATAACTATCTTTGTTTTCCTTTTACTTTCAAGAAAGCTGCTTCTACTCCTTTCCCAGGATTCAGGTGCTATTGAATGCTTTTCATGTGCAGTCTCCCTTGTTCCTGCAAGTAACCACTCACTTAGCTCCAACATAGATACTTGTATCTATTGTTTCTGTCAAAAAAAAAAACTCATTCTATCAAATCTTTTCTTTATGATGAAAGAATCTCTGAGAATCCATCAAAAAGTGGTGCCTATAATGCATTAAACTAAGATTTTCAACAAAACAAATTTCCATCTCTGAAATTTAGCAGTTTCAAAGATCTTCACACTCAGTAATAATCAGTCAGATGATGTTGTGGAAGGTCTTTCTTGTTGAGATATTGGGCTGGATGGCTCCCTAGATGCTCCTTTCTTTATTTCTTTATTTTTATTTTTGTGGGCTTTAGTTATTATGGGCCTCAGGCCCCTTTTGTTGTTTTTATTTCTTTTGTTTCTCTTATCATTATTAATAGCCCCCCAATTAGGGGCATTCATGTAATCCCCCCTTTAATTATGATAGGTCTAATGAAAGAGAGAAAGGGGCTGGGAGAAACAAAAGAAGATCCATGGCTTTCTCCTTGACTCTCAGCCACTCCTACCAAGTGAAGATGCTAACACTAGCATTAGCAAGCGTTAACCATTTTACTAATGCTAGTGTAAAGCCAAAGGGTAGTGAGGATAAGAAGGAGAAGGCAGCCATATGTGATTAATGCAAGAAGCCTAAGCATACTAGAGATACTTGCAAGAAACTTCATCCCCATTTGATGCCAGAGAGGTTAAAAAATAACAAAAAGGGTGGAAATGCTAATGCAACCATTATAGAAAATAGTGAGAAGAGGCCTAGTGAGGAGAAGTCTATATTGTTGAGCAACTAGCAGTTGTGAGAGCTGAATTTGAAAAGTATGGGAAACTTCTAAATCACTTGGAAAGGGAAGTTAGCTCTAACTCTACAGACAATTCAGCATCTACAGCCTTTGCCCAGTCAAGTACTTGTGCCACTAGTAATCATGCATCCTTCTTAGGTAGTCATTGTATCCCTCGTATTATTGATTCTGGTGCATCTAATCACATGACTAGTATACCTAATCTTTTTTTGTTCCTATCAGCTTTTACTGGCTGAGATAAGATTTCCCATGTCAATGGCTCTCTTGCTCCTATTTTTGGAAAGAGAGACATTAGAGCCACAGAGACCCTTACCCTTAGGGGTGATCATTCTTGGGCCAGCCCGACCCAACCCAGCCCACAAATTTCTGGGCCTGGACCCAAGTTTTTGTGTGCAAGCCCGGCCCGGCCCAGGCCCGCATCAAGCCTGAGAAATTCTGGGTTGGGCTTGGGCCCATCACTTCAAGCCCGACCCGGCTTGCAATATAATATAATACATATTTTTAATTATACATTATATAATATATACATATATATTGCATTACATTATATGTTACATAAATACAAGTATATTTTATTTTATAATAAATGCTTATTATTTTATATAAGATATAATTTTAAGTATTAACATATAAATAAATATTAATAAGTTGACCCATGTCAATACATGTGTGAACACTTGAGCTAACTCAAGTATGTGAATTATCCTCCTATGCAAGGCCTTCATTCTCATTGCTTGAGCAATATGGGATTGGAAAAACACTCAATGGTAGCACTCACTATTTAGTGTTGTTCCAAGTCCCACATTGCTCAAGAATGGGAATAAAGGTCTTGACTTCATCTATAAAAGGATAGGTAAGCCAAGCCAAACCAACTCTAAGAATCAAATGAGGCCCATGCCTTTTTTGTAAGTAGGCCCAAAGCTTAGCTAAGCCCAATTTAACTTGGGCTTGTGCCATTTTACATTGGGATTATAGCTGATAAGGGCAACTTTTGCGCCCTAATATCAATAAAAGTAATACTTTTAATAAAATTTCAAAAATAGGTCAACTTTTTAAAAATAATATCAAATAAGGGCAGAAACACTGTTCATCTTCTTCCTCTTGCAAACCATTCATCAGCGCCGTCACCCGCCGCCGCCTCCAGCAACCTCTGGCAACGCCTCCGCCCACCTTCGCCTCCATCTCCGCTGCCACCTTTGCCCACCTCAGCTCGAACTTTTTTAAACTTTATTTGCCGTAGACTTTAGTTAGTGTTGTATTGTATGCAGACTTTAGAATTAATTATACATAAACCAAGCATTAGTCCATTATCATTCTGTTACTGGAATGGGTTGATCAGATGCATCTCTTCTCCGCTTATACAACCCATAAGTTGCTCTCTCTCTCTCTCTGTGTGAGTTGGAATCTCTGAGGAACCAAGAGGGAGAAGCCAAATAGCCAATGGGTTGTCCCCAAGGAGAAGATCCACAACCGGAGAAGATACCTCTCGACAATACATACCAGCAGGAACCATCTTACCCACTGTCGGAAAATGATTCAACAATGCAACCACAGTTCGATCAACCACCACCTGCTCCTCAGCCAACACAATACCCTCCATAAAACCCTCAGTATCAACCAGCACAGTACCCACCACAAAACCCCACGTACTAGCCTCAGCCTCAGCCAGCAACCTATCCATCACAGAAGCCGACGTATCCTCCTTCTCAGCCAGCTTCCTACCCACCACAGAACCTGACATATCCTCCTGCTCAGCCAGCCTCCTACCCACCTCAGGCATCTCCAGCAAACAACATTCCCCAGGCCAGTCCCTAGCAATTCCCTCCTCAGTCTCAGATGGTGCAGTTCCCTCCGCCAAGTCCACAACCTCAATACCCACCACAGCCACAGTCCCCCTACAAGACTCCACCAGGACCACAACTACCACCACCACAACCTGGTATTCCGGTAGTGCAATACCCAACGGTCCCCACTAAAGTAGGCTGGAAGACCGAGCTATTTGACTGCAAGGACAATCCCACCAATAGTAAGGATCTTCTTTCTTCTTAATTTTTACATCAATTTGCTTTCTTGAAAGAAAACTTAAGAACGATTGCCAATTAATCTCTTTCTCTGTTGCAGCTCTCATCACATTTTTCTTCCCTTGCTTGATGTTCGGGCAGGTTGCAGAAATAGTTGACAGTGGCCAAACTTGTAAGACAGACAACATTTCAGCATTAAGATTCATCTTTATGGGTTCTCTCCTTTATTTTCATCAACCATACACTTTGAGTTCTTCATCGATGATTTCACCACCAATCCCACTGGTTTCAGAGACCTAAGCAAGTAGTGACATGTGTTTCTTGTTTGATGATGAATGGATTAAAAAAGTTAAATGTTGTTGGAGGCGGAGGTGGCGGCATTGGGTAGAGGCAGAGGCAGAGGTGGGCGGAGGCATTGCCAGGGGTGGGCGGAGGCGGAGGAGTTGCCGAAGGTTTTCGGAGGCGGCAGAAAGTGGCGGCGGGCGACGACGCTGATGAATGGTTTGCAAAGAGGAAGAAGATGAACAGTGTTTTTGCCCTTATTTGATATTATTTTTAAAAAGTTAACCTATTTTTGAAATTTTATTAAAAGTATTACTTTTATTGATATTAGGGCCCAAAAGTTGCCCTTATCAGCTATAATCCCTTTTACATTTACTACATTTTATTTAATTTAAAATTTAAATAATTAAATAAATTTTTATTATTGGATGTCATAGCCCCAAACTCAATACTCATTAGGCCCAGAAAGCCTGTAAGCCAGGCCCTGGCCCATGTAAGGCCAGGCTTGGGCTTACAATCTAGGCCCAGGAGCAGGCTAGGTCAGGCTCGGGAATAGGTTAAAGCCCTTACATTAGTGGTAAACCTAACCCAACCTGACCCATGATCACCCCTACTTACCTTGCCCTCTGTCCTCCATGTACCTAAACTTAACAACCTTCTTTCTGTTAGTAATTTGACTAAGTCATTGAATTGTTGTATAACCTTTTTTTCCCACATATTGGGTTTTCCAAGACCTGAAGTCTCAGAAGGTTATTAGGAGTGACCATGAGGTGAATAGGATATACCTGCTTGACGTGCCTAAAAAGAACAAGTTATCATCACAAATGATGGCTTTGGTGTCAATTGTGTTTGAGTCTTTTCATAAAATTATGTTATGTCATTTTCATTTTGGCCATTTGTCCTTTTCCTCTTTGCATGTTTTATTCCCTAAGTTGTTTAAAAGTGTTAGTCTTTCTAGTCTATAGTGTCAGTTATTAAAGCATTCTAGAAATTCTTATGCCTTAAATAATAAAAGATCCAAATTTCCTTTTGATATTGTGCACATTGATGTGTGGGGGCCATACCATATACCTTCTATGGGTGGTTATAAATACTTCATTTTGTTTATTGATGTTTTTTTCCAAATATACATGAATTTACTTGGTGTGTTCTTGTGATGAGGTCCCAAAGTTAATAAGACAATTTCATGAACTTGTTCTCACTCAATTTAAAACTCGTACCAAAGTACTTCGATCCGATAATGCTAAGGAATACTTTGAGAATGATCTTTCTATCTATCTTGTTGACTTTGGACTTATTCATCAAAGCTCTTGTCCTCGCACCCCTCAACAAATGGGGTAGCTCTTGTCTACCTATCTTGTTGACCTTGGACTTGTTCTTGCCAGAAGCATTTTGTTTGCCTCCCATGTTCCTATAAAATATTGGGGAGATGTTGTTCTTACAACAACTTATTTGATTAATCATTTGTGCTCAACAGGTCCTTGGATTCAAATATCCTTTTAGTCTTCTTTTCCTCAATGAGGATATATTCTCTATCCCTTTCAAAGTGTTGGTTATACTTGCTATGTGCATATTCCTAGTTCACAAAGTATTCCTTAGCAGGAAATGTATCTTTCTTGGGTGTTATGACTCCACATAGAAGGGTTACCACTGTTATGATCCTCTTAGTGGCACCTGGTTTGTTTCCATGGATGTCACATTTGTTGAGTCATCTCCTTTCTATCCAGTTCCTTCTCATAGGGAGAAGTCTCCTCTTTTTGATATTCCACTTCCCGCTCTTATTCCTGGTGACATCTCTAGGAGTCACTAGCTATTCCTAGTTCTTTAGTTCCTTCTTCTCTGGTTCCGGTTCCTTCCTCCTCTCATGTCTTTCTTCTCCCCTTACAAGTCTTCCTTTGTCTACCACCCATCTGATACTTCAGTATACACATGGGCAAGTTGTTCCCCTGCCATCACAAGAGCCTCTTGGACCTCCCATCACATATGAGGCGATGGATCCAATACTTTCTAGCTTGCCTTCACCCACTATACCAAACACTTGCCTTCACCCACTATACCAAACACTGACCTTCCCAATTCCATATGAAAAGGTAAGCATAAATGCACATTGTATTTCTAAACACCTTATGGCTTGCTATCTATTATTATTGTTTTTTAGCCTCCGTTTCTTCTTAACCCATACCCAAAATGTGTTAGAAGCATTATCTAAACTATAATGGAGGGATTCAATGAGAGTCAAAATGGAAGCACTTTGTAAGAATAACATGTGGGAGGTTGTTTTTTTTTTATCAATAACACCAGCTTCATTAAATTAAAAGAAAAGAGGGAATATGGATACAAAAGGGGATATAAAATATCTTAGCTCCCCAAAAACAGAAAACAAAGGGAGTGCAAAGAGAAAAGATTAAAAACTAGCCCAAAAAACAGACTCCCTATTCACTCCTTGCTTGGCCAACCCATCCGCAAATGAGTTGGCACTCTTTCTTCACCCAGTTGTACTGAATCTCAATGTCCCTACCCAGCCATAAGAACAGTTTTTTTTCATTGTTAAAGTTCCACAAATCACTGTCCTTTGTCTTCAACTGAGAGGTATAAAGCAAGGCTAGTTGCCAAGGGTTATACTCAAGAGTATGGGTTGATTACTTGGAAATCGTTGCTCCCATCAATGATTTAAAAGCACAAGGCGCAAAAAAAGCATAGGAGTCGGCGCAAGGCACAAAAATACAAAAAATGATAAAAATAAAAAAAAATATGTTAGAAAATTCAAAAACAAATTCCAAAAATTCAAAAAAAATATTAAACATAATATTAATAAAAAATATAAACTTAAATTTTAAAATAAATGTTTTAAAAAAACTATTATCTAAAATTAAAATACATAAACATAAAATGTAAAGCATATTCAAATGAGAATTTAAAAATAAAATCAACCATATAAAACATTTTCAAGCATGTAAAACCTCTAAGCTCTTTTGTCACTCAATTGCATTACTTCAAGTAGCTAATGTAATGTAAAGCATATTACATTCCTGATTCTACGAGCCGCCTTTGTGCCACACCCCTCGATGCAAGCCCAAACAAGTCCATGTTAGGTGTTAAATTCTTAGTTCTCACACAAAAAATAATAATTTATAATTTTAATTGCTTTTTAAGAAATATTTTATTATGATGAATGAATGAACAACATTAGCAAATAGGGGGTTCTCGGAATTGTTTGGGCTAATGTTCATTCATTCATCCTAATAAAATATTTACTTAAAAAGCAATTAAAATTATAAATTCATAATTTTTTTGTGTGAGAACTAAGAATTTAACACATAACATGGACTTGTTTGGGCTTCCCTCGAGAGGCGTGGCACGAGGGTCCTGGGGCTCCGCCCCCGGCCTTCCGTTGCCCAAATGGATTCTATTCGAGTTCTCTTATGATGGCTTCTTTGTCTTGGCCTTTATATCAGTTTGATGTGAAAAAAGTGTTTTTGAATGGTGACCTTCATTAAGGGTGTATGTCTCTCTCTCTTAGCATGTATGGTAAGGAATTAGCAAGGAAGGTTTGTCAATCGAGAAAATCTCTCTATGGGCTCAAACAATCTCCACAAGCTTTGTTTGAGAGGTTTCGTAATGCCCTTGTTGGGGTTGGCTATGTTTAGACCCAATCCAATCACACCCTCTTTGTGAAGAGGAGAGATTCCTTAGTTACTATCCTCATTGTTTTTGTTGATGGCATTGTTGTTATTAGAGATGATGTCGAGGAGATTGGGAAACTTAAACATTTTGTCAATACTGAATTTGAAATTATAGACCTCGGTGCACTACACTACTTGGGTATTGAAGTGGCAAGGTCGAAAGATGGGATCTTTATTTCACAAAGAAAATATGTGCTGGATTTAACAACTGAGACAGGTAAATTTGGTGCCAAACCTGCTCCCACACCTATTAATGCAAATCACAAGTTATCTACCATAGATGGGGAGTTATTATCTAATAGGAGTGTGTTTCAGAGGCTTGTGTGGAAGTTGTTATACCTATGTATGGTGCAGCCTAATATATCTTATGTAGTGAGTGTTATCAACCAATTTGTGCACGCTCCTAGAGACTCATTTGGGTGCTGCTAAAAGGATATTATGTTATTTGGAGGATCTTTAGGGAGAGGTCTTTTATTTGCTAACCATGGACATAGGAGGATAGAGGCATATACAAATGCAAATTGGGCAGGTAGCATTGATGACAGGAGGTCTACACCTAGATATAGTACCCTCGTTGCTAGTAATTTAGTTTCTTGGAGAAGAAAGAAAGTGTTGTGGCAAGATCTTCAACAAAAGTAGAATAAAGAGCAATGACTCATGAGGTATCAATGACTCATGAGGTATCAAAATTGCTATTGCTTAGATCATTGCTAGGAGAGTTGGGAATAGACCTGTTCATGGGCCGGGTAGCCCGACGGCCCGACCCGGCTCGACCTGCACCCCGGTCGGGCTTGGACATGTAGTTGTTTCGAGCCAGTCTCGGGATTTGTCAAAAAAGCCCGGCCCAACTAATTTATATATACATATATATATATATTAATAATTTAATATATACATTTTTTATTTTTTTCTTAGTGACTTCTCTCTCTCTCTCTCTCTCTCTCTGCTCAGTCGCTTCAACAATAGCAGCAACATGAGCTTTAGACTTCGGGCCCAGGCCCAGGCTTCGGGCTTTTTATGAGGGCCGGGCTCAGGCCCAAGTTGTAGGCCCAATGGTCGGGCCGGGCTCGGGTTCGGGCCTTAAAAAAATCTATTAATGAAGAGAGAAAGCCCGGCCCGACCCATGAACAGGTCTAGCTGGGAATTAGTTATGGCAAACCAATTATGTTGTTTTATGATAACCAAGCTACTATAAGTATAGCTCACAACCCCATTTAGCATGATAGAACCAATCATATTGAGGTAGATAGATATTTTATAAGGGAGAGAGTAGCATTTGGAGAAGTTTGTCTACCATTTGCTACTTCAAAAGAATAGTTAGAAAATATTCTCACTAAGGGAGTTCCTAAGGCTAAGTTGCAACACTATATATGCAAGTTGGGCATGAATATCCATGCTTAGATTGAGGGGGAGTGTTCAGATATTGGGCCAAATTGCTCCCTAGTTTGTCCCTTTCTTTATTTCTTTATTTTTATTGTTGTGGGCTTTAGTTATTATGGGCCTTAGGCCCCTTTTGTTGCTATTATTTCTTTTGTTTCTCTTGTTATTATTAACAACCACCCTATTAGGGGCATTCATGTAATCTCCACTTTAATAAAAGAGGGAAAGGGGTTAGGAGAAAGCACGATTTCTTACCTCCAATTTGCAGTTACTCACCTCCAATTTGCAGACGATATCATAGTATTTTGTAAATGGGGAGATCTTAGGAGAGTTAGGAAATTAAAATAACTAATTCGGGATTGATCACCGATATATGCTTGCATCATGGTAGATAAACAAGCATTTTATTAATATTGTAATGTCACGGAGTAGCATATTGCAATCTAAAAAAAGATTTTTTCTGAAGGAAGATGGGTGAGAAGGACTTTACAGAAGTTGGAAGATAGAGGTCGGAGGTTCTGATTGAAGCAAAGAGTTTCAAGTTTGAAGAAGGTAAAAGTATCTTGAAGATCAGAGAGAGTAACAGGGCGACAATATTGATGACGAAGGAGGTTATAGCATGGGTGAAAGGTTTTGTTGATGGTGCTATTCACTCATGTAAGGAGGAAGGCTAGAAAAACTCTATGTCAGTTCCTAGTAAGACCTTTGCAATTGAACTAAAAAGGAACTGCAAAGGTTGGTTCATAACTGTGACTGAGTTTTTTGGTAAAAATGGAAAACAAATGGTCTGTGTACCAGAAGGGAAAAGGTAGAGAGGGTGGATGGCTTTCATGGATGAGTTGCAAGCTTTCCTTGTTTCCTCAGCTAGAAAGAAGACAGAGGAAGTGAAGGCATCTAGTAAGAAGTCCAAGGGTCAAGGCAGGAAGACCCAGGAGGAGGGAGGTATGGTGAGACTACTGGGAGTGTTAACACACAAGGCTCTAGGTCTCCTGGTTTGGTCGTTGTATGCTCTTCAAATCACTAGAGAATATGGGTAGGAGCAGGGATGGATGAATGGAAAAAAAGAATGGTCTTAGTGGTTGATAAGGGAGTCAAAGACTGGAAGGAAGTATTGAATGCAGTTGCAGGGGAGTTAGGTATTGGCAATGAAGCAATGTTAATCCCGTTTACAGAAAATAAGGTCGTTCTTGATGTAGGTGACCAAGAGGTAAGCTTCAAAGCACTGGCTGTGGACGGTGGCCTTATACAGGTCCAGAACTGGAGTCCAAGCTGTAATGAAGTTGCAGTCCAAGATGGGTGCACCCAGTTGAAGCTTATTGGCCTTCCTTTCAATCTCTGGCGGGACTCTGTTCTTGAACAAATTGTCTCCATCAAATTTGCAAGGCCTTTTTGCTCCTTTCTGAAGGGATGGGATATCCATCACATGGACGCCCAAGTCTTGCAGAATAGATAGGGCGAATTTCAAAATTTCTCCCATCTTTGCAAGGAATCGAATTCCCTTTATTTAGAAAAACATGTTTTTCAATGATCAATCTTGAATCAAGAACCAAACCAGATCTGAACCAAAAGGAATAGGAGGGAGGATGTACCTGATACGGAGAAACAGTATCTCCAAATGGAGGTATTCACGCCCAAGGAAGGATCCAAAATCTGCTCCCACTGAAGATGGCGCAGTGCAGGATGGAGCAGAATCAGCAATGTTCTTCCAAAAGAACTTGACCCTTCACAAGAATCAACTGGATGGCTTGTGAGTACAGCTCCAACCAATCTTTTCCCAAAAGATTGGAATCAAGATCAAATCTTGATTTCTCCCAAGAACTGGAGAACGAACTGAAGGTGATGGCAGCAGCAGGAAGGAGGTGGCAAAAGAGAATTCGCAGGGTGCAGAAATCTCTCTTCTTGTGATTTTCAGCTCTGAAGAAAATTGAACATCAACCACTAACTGTTGCCGCCCCTTTCTTCTTTCATAATCTTAAAGGGATCAGCTCCTAATCCCATTAGGAGTTGCTAATCCAAATCATATTTGGATTAGAAGTCCCTTTAAGTGATAAGGGATAACCCTTATCTTATCTGCAGATCAAATCAGTCATCTCCTAATCTAATTAGGAGGCTTCCAGATATAAATCTCATTTAAATCTTGGACTCTCTAAGTGGATAAGGTCTAGGCCCAATCCTATCAACTGATCCATCTCAGAATTCACCCCCTTTAATTGACTGATCAAATCAGCCCAATTCGAAATGGGCTTAAGGCCCATTTAAGGTTATGTACTCACTTAGCCTTCCAAACTGTTGCCCAGTTGGGCTTCCTTGTATGGTGTGGGACCCAAACATTGATCTACACATCAGCCACATGGGTTCAGCCTAGCCTTTGTTACAAGGCCTGGCCGAATACACTGTTATGGACAGTGCACCCCCTGAAACCCATCTTATGGGCTCATCACTTACCCTAAGTGGTCCCTAGGCCAAGCCACCTTGTAACACCTAGGGACTTGTGGGCAGATGCAAGATTAACCCATCAGGTATTATCCTCAATGGTCTTACACTTAACCTCTCAACCCATAATGATCAAACACTGCCCGACAAGGGAGGACCTCTCCCTCGACTGCAAGGAACAGTGTTGCACTCTCCGCTTACATGGATCCCGAGAATTAAAACCTTTTGCAAATCATTTCGAAACCATAACATATATATATATATATATATATATATATAAATATATTTTGCAAAACAAAATCTCAACAATTGAAATCAGCTGCCGGCAGTCTTGGTTTCCATCATGGAGAGTGCATCCCCGATCATTACCTTTGTCCGACAAAGGGGTTGATTCTGTCACTATGATCACCCACTTAGATGAATTCTCGGACTGTCCCAACATACCCAAGTTTTGACCCCCACCAAGGATCTCACTGATTGGTACATCAAAGACAGCCCAATCTGACACCTAATGTAGTATCATAATCGAGTCTAGGGGTTAGGTGTAACTTTCCAGTTTTGCCCATCTATCTCCAAGGTCCAGGGCAATACTGAAAATCTGGTCCGGTTCAAAGGTTCTATTAATCATACACTGCATGTGCTTCGAGTCTCACCCTGGTAGCTGAGACAAACCACCCCAACAGTTGGCCGCACACCAGTGTCAGCCTTGGTAGGATAAATCTCCCCAGACTTACCCAATGGCTGTGAACATTCTAAACTAACACAAGTCTCATTAAGTGTCCAGTTTAAGGGTATTATACAGAAACACACTACAGGAACATGAATCAAATGTGTACTTTATTCATTTACAATAAATTCATAATGTACATAATTCTGATTGAAGCTAAGGGCATACAACTGTCTAACACTTTCTTTAGGTGGCGTATGAAAAGGGGAAGGACTATGTGGAGAGGGCAGCAGTATGCTAGTCTTTATGGGAAAAAAGAAACTCCAGAATCTTCTCTGATGTAGAGATAGGTGTTGAAGAGTTAAGGGCCCTGATCCACATAAGGGTTATTCAATGGATGAAGTCCCTAGAGTTATTCACAGAATATACAATGGATGGCATGCTGAGGAAGTGGGGTGAGATTGCTAGTTGTACCTAGACTAAAGCAAGGATGAGTGTATCTTAGATTCCCCCACCTGTCGGTTTCATAAAACTAAACTTTGATGGAAGTAGCAAAGGGAACCCCGGAAAATCAGATATTGGGGGTGTCTTTAGGGATGAGAGTGGGATTTTTTCTTCCATGTTCTCAAGCCCAATTGGAGTGGGTGACTCTCTCAGAGCTGAGATCCACGCAGTTATGGAAGGTGTCCAGAAAGCTAGGGAGATGAATATTAGAAAACTCATAATTGAAGAGGACTCGGAAGTGGTGGTTGGTTGGCTGAACAAAGAAGATAGTGGTTTATGGAGTTATAGTAATTTGAAGAGGAAATTCAGATGGCTGGTTCGAGAAATGGAAGTTAAAATCAGTTGGGTAAAAAGATCAGCTAATTCTTTTGTTGATGTGTTAGCTAAACAAGGGGTGGACAGGGATGTCATGTTCTGGGCACAGATGTAATTTAATTTTCTTCTTTTTCTATTCTTTCTTTCTCTCTTGGTTCCTCTCTTGGGGCTCATGATGTAGTTGGAAGATAAGAAAGTTTGTCTTCATCTCTGTAAGGTGATAATTAATGAATCGTGTTATTGATCAAAAAAAATTCAGAAGTTTGAAAAGGTGTCCAATCTAAAAATCAATTTGGACAAAAGTTGTGTAGTAGGGATTAATATGAAGGAGAGTGTCCTAAATTTGGTAGTAGAGTGCTTAGAGTGTCAAATTATCCCTTGGCCTTTGACCAATTTGGGACTTCCCTTAGGAGCCAACACTAAGGAAAGCAGATTTTGGAACCTAGTTGTAGAAAGATGTGAAAAGAGACTAGCCGCCGCTTGGAAGAGGAGTTGCATCTTGGAGGGAGGATTGCCTTGACAAGATCTACTTTGGCTAACTTACCTATCTATTTCCTCTCTTCTTTTAGGATCCTACCAAGGGAAGAAAATAAGTTAGAAAAAATTATGAGGGATTTCCTTTAGGAGCTAGGAGAGACAAGAAAAGACCATTTAATCAACTGGGATATTGTGTAAAAGTAAGAGGGTGGATTAGATCTTGTGAATGTGAGAAAGAAGAACACAACTCTCTTAAGAACATGGTTATGGAGATGGCCTCTAGAGAGGGAAAATTTGTGGGCTGAAGTAGTGGATATTCATGGGAGATTGGAGAGTGGCTGGGATGTTGGTGTATCACATCAGGCTACTTTGGAAGCACCTTGGAAAGCAACCCATAACTTGCTTCCTCAGTTCCTCAATTTTATCAAGTTTGATGTTTGCTCAGGGAACCTAATTCACTTTTGGAAAGACATTTGCTTTGGTGGTCGACCTTAGGGATTTGTTTCCTTCATTGTACTCCATTTCCTTGTACAAAAATAAGGTGATTTTGAGTTTTCTAGTCCATTCTACTTCACCTTTGAACCACAATTGGGATTTTGGGTTTCAAAGGGGGTTGAGGGATGAAGAAGCCACCTATTTGTTAGAGCTTCTCTTACTTTTGGATAAAGTCTGCCTAGAGCCTTCTAAACCAAACGAGAGAGTTTGGTGTCCATATCCTAAAGACTTCTTCTCTTGTGCCTCTTTTTTTAAAGCTCTTTGCCTGTTCTCTTCCTCTTCGTCTTTTCCTTGGAAGGAAGTTTGGTTTCAGCCGATTCCCCCTAAAATTAAGGCTTTCTACTAGGAAGTAGTATATGGGAAAATTAACACTTTTGATTACTTGCAAAAAAATAGGCCTTTTTTGTGTATTTCCCCAAATTGGTGCACTTTGTGTAAATTTGATGGTGAATAGGCCTTTTTTGGGAGTGGTTTTTCTCTTTGTTTGGGTGTAGGTGGAATATGGCCAATAGAAATTAAGATGTTATTTGATCCATCTAAATTTGCTCGTCCAAATAAAAGGGGAAGAGTAATGTGGACGTGTACTAGAGCAGCAGTAGTTTGGACATTATGGAAGAAAGAAATGCCAAATACTTCCAAGAGGAGAGAAGTAAACAACAAATTATGGATTGTGTAAGGACTAGAACTATACATTGGCTACAAACTTTGGAATTGTTTAGATATTTCACTTTTGACAACATTTGGAGGAATTGGTTTTCAGTGGCTTCTAGTTTAGTGCAGAAGACTAAAACATAGATGATTTGGACACCACCCATGGAAGGCTTTATGAAACTAAACTTTGAAAGGAGCAGTCAAGGCAACCCAAGACTATTTGGAATTGGAAGGACCATAAGAGACAAGGATGGGAATCTAAGAGAACACTACTCAAGACCATTGGGGAATGGAGACTCTTTAAGGGATGAACTGTATGCAGTCCTACAAGGTGTATAGATTGCAAGAGAGATAGATTTGGAGAATTTGTGATGGAAGGGGACTCCAAGGTGGTGGTGGGTCGGCTTAGAGATCCAGATTCAGTTATATGGTGCTATAGAAATGAAATGAAGAAACTCAAATGGGCAACACAATATATCAATTTGACTATAAAATGGGTGGGAAGGGAGGCTAATGCATTTGCTGGCTTTCTAGCCAAGCAAGAAAGGAGTAGTACCATAACCATATTTCCTTAAAAATTATTCATAATTTTCAAAAGAAAAGTATAAAGTTCATATTAAAGTATAGAACATCAACATATTTATGAGAAGAAAAACAAGAAGGAAAATAAAACTCAAAAAATATAGGGGCTGAACCCTTATTTTTGTTATAGGAAAAGAAGAAAAGAAAAAGTATTGGTAGTAGTAGTAGTAGTAGTAGTAGTAGTAGTAGTAGAAGAAGAAGAAGAAGAAGAAGAAGAAGTAGAAGAATATATGGAAGAAGAAAATGTGCTGATTAAATAAAATTAAGTTCTTCCTTACTTTTTGGTTCAGGTTTTGAAGTCTTTGAGGGTTCAATACAGATTTAGCAATGTTTGTGTTGATTAAACCCTAATAATTAAGAAAATAATAAAAAGAAATTACAATATAAACTCACAAAATGATTATTTTAGTTTAATAATGTCAATTTCATAATTATAAACTCAAAAAAGAATGAAAAAAAAAAGTATTTTATAGTAGAGAGTAGAAAAGTGATTGGCGATTAGGCAAGGCAAGCCTCAAAGGGCGCCTTGTCGCCTAGGCATCACCTTGACAACTATTCTAGGGATCAGTTGTATTGGACCTAACTGTGATCTTTGTGCTATTTTTTTCTTTTAAAGAGTGAGGCCGGACCTCATGCCTCCCCTTGGGATGCTTGTAACAGTTTTTATCTTTTTGTTAATAATGAATTCTTAATGAACTTTTATTTATCAAAAAAAAAAGCATGATCACTTCTTCCAAAACCTTCTTCCTTTCTTCTTCTCTGTTCTTCTTCTTTGTTGTTTCAGATCTATTTTCCACTGCTTTTGTTTGATTAAACATACTGTTTTACAGCATTAACTGTCAACTTTACTAAACCAAGAATGGTTCCAAGTTACTCATTTGTCATGATGGGCATCCTACGGGAAGATTTAGGATTGTAGTGAAGTCTCTATTCTCAAAACAATGAACCCAGGAATTAAAATTCTAGAAAGGAAAAGGAAATCTTTCCCAAAACCAATTAACAGTAATGACATAGAATACGTTGCACTTACCTTTTCTCCCCTCTAGTCCAAGTTTTTCTTTTATATTTATCTCGCAAACATATATACCATTTCTATTATAACTTACACTGCAGAGGAAAGGGTATAAAGCCAGGCATCTACCTTCATTGGATCATTCCTGATTTTTAGAAAACAATTGAGATATAGAGGAAGAAACCATAACCTCCTGATTACATACTTCCAATATGGGGAGATATCAAATTAATAAGCAGAAGTACAACTCACCATGCACAGAATCAGTGGCAGAGAAAGGATTTTCTCTCGGGGTGGTATCTTCTTGGTAAGGACAAGGAGATGAGATGGGAGGTAGAGGAGCCAGGGTTTGGAGAGAAATAGCATGGGAGGAGATTGAAGGAGGGAGAAAGGGCCGGAGGGTTTAGGTCAATTACAAAAGGTTTTTTTCAAATGAAAAAGTAAACAAATATCCTTTCATTTTGGGATGTCAAGTGGAAAGGTGTTGGAGAGCAGGAAGTTAAGTGGGTGAGACCTTAACATTTAATGGGGAGGACACATGCCATGTGTGGTTAACAGGCGACTTTTTATTTGGGGGGCGGGGGGCAAGGACCCCCACCTAATAACTTGTCTCCACCCCTGCAAAGAATGATAAGGGAAACAATGAATAGACGGTAAAGAAACCATTTTCTAGCTTAGAAGATAACTTCACTTAGATTCTTACAGGTGTATATGGAGTTATGAACCCAACAACCCAAGAAATCTCAACTTTGGGATGAGTTAGCTACAGTGAGTACTTATGGTCAATTCCCCTGGTGTGTTGATGATTTTAACGTGACCAGATTTGTCCACAAAAAATCAAATGGTGGAAGATTGACGAGAAGCATGAGATTTCTCTTGTTTTATCTGTGAAAGTTCTTTGACAGATCTACCCCATCAAAATGCTGGCATCACCAGGTCCAATTTGCACTTGAGGTAATCAGATGCCACCTTGATAGATTCTTGATTTCCCCCGAGTGGGAAGAGCACTTTCCTAGAGCTATCCAGGATTCTGGGATTCATACCATTTCTGATCATTGGCCAGTAATCCTCAAGACCGAGAAGGTTCAGTGATCCAAAATCCCTTTCAGAATTGAGAAGTTCTGTTGTCTGTGTGCTTCATCACTCCTTCAAAAGAGGTTGTTGAGTAGTTGGAAGAATGCAGTATAGATGGTTTGAGTAGGTATATATTTTTTAAGAAGCTGCAGTATGCTAAAGGTAAATTGAGAAGATGGAGTAGGACCAACTTCAAGTCCTTAAAAAAGGCAGAATTTCAAATGAGCTTAGGGAGCTGAATAGCAAAGAGGCTATTGTTCAATTGGATAGAGATGGATTGGAAGAATGAAATAGGGTTCATGCACAGTAGGAGAAAAGTAACTTTGCAGGAAGAAATTTATTGGAGGTAGAGACCGGGAGTTCAATAGATAAAGGAGGGTGATGGCAATACCCAATTCTTTCATACATATGCTAATGCTAGAAGAAGAAAGAATCATATTTCCAGAATTCATGTAGATGGATAGGAGATAGAGGATCCCAACCAAATCATTGAGAAGATTACAAGTTACTTCAAGGATCTTTACTCTTTTGAAAGATGTTGAAGACCTCTTACTTCAGTTTGGGAGGGCCCCACACTATCAGCTAACAATAAATCTTGGTTGAAACAGAATTCAGTGAAGCTGAAATCAAGGAGGCTGTATTCAACCACGAAGAGGAAGGCCCCAAATCCACGGGTTCTCTTTGGTTTTCTATCAGGAGTATTGGGATATTATTAAACGAGACTTGGTTGAAGTGTCTGAGGCTTTCCACAAATCTGCCGAAATTAATATGGGGAATAATGAAATTTTCATCAAACTCATCCCAAAAAGGAAGCCATCCTTGGTGTTAAAGATTTCAGGCACATCAATCTCATCATAAGTCTTTATAAGATTGTGGCAAAGGTTTGGGCTAAAAGACTGAAGAGAATGATAGGTGAGTTTGTTGCTCCCTCCTAGAGTACCTTTACTAAAGGAAGAGTGGATTGTGTGCTTATAGCTAATGAATGTGTAGAAGAGAGGAAAAGAAGAGGGGTTTAGGGGGAGTGGTTTGCAAGATTGCCCTTGAAAATGCTTGTGACAAAGTGGATTGGGGCTGTTTGTGGCGCATTTTGGAGGTGAAAGGCTTTGGAGAAAACTGGATTTGTTGGATGAAGGATTCATTCAGACAGCTTGGTTCTCCATTCTTATAAATGACCCCTAGGAATTTTTTCAAAGCCACTAAGGGCTTGAGACAAGGCTGCCCCCTCTCCCCTCTCTTCTCCGTGGTGGGCAACATTCAAAAGGCTGTTCTTTGAACCTAATTCAAGGTTTCAAAGTGAGAAGGGAAAACATTCATATAACCCATTTGTAGTAGGCCTATGATACTATATTTTTCCTTGATGGGAAAGCGAAGTATCTCCTCAATCTTAAAAGAGTTCTGAAGTGTTTTGAGGCAGTTTCAGGATTAAAAACAAACCTTGAAAAGAGCAACATCATTGAAACTAATATTCAACAGGATGTCTTGATTGACCTAAGAGATGTTATGGGATGTAATGTAATATTGATCAATGGCTGATAAAATATCTAGAGTTTCCGTGATCTTTCTTAAAAACTTCTTGGAATGTGATCTCTTAGGTCAATCACATAACTTCTCCTTTCAACATATCACATAACTTCCTGCTCCTTCAATATCATCTCTCTTTCGGTTGCCACATCAAACTTATTTCAGGAAACGGGTAGCTGCTCCAGTTCCTATGCTCACAACTTCTCTTCCAAAGCATAGTTCTACATCTATTCCAGTCCTTGTAAGGGTGCCACCCCCTCTTGTTGATTATTGTTGCTTCTTCCACAGGCATTCCTCCCTTATGTCACTCTACTAGAGTTTCCACCACCTGGCATCATAATCATCACCATCATTCATGCCTTATCCCAACTATATGGGGTTGGCTACATGTATCCTATTTTGTCAATCCATTCTATTTAAAGTCATATCCACTATTAAACTATTAGTACTTAAATCATAGAAATGTATATTTCAATTAAAAACAATAATAATATTTGTATAAAAATACAAAAAAATGATAAATTTTTCATATTTAAATATATATATATATATCAACTAAAAACCAAAAATTGCAAAAAGATACATAAAATAATAAAAAATCAAATATATATTATTTCAACTAAAAGAAATAATTGCATAAAAAGACAAAAAATAATAAAAATTCAGAAAGTTATATATTTCAATTTTCAACTAGAAAACAATAATTGCAAAGAAATGCAAAAAATGTTAAAAAGCTTCTAGTAGAGAAAAGCCTAGTAGAGATGACGCGAAGAAGCCACGAGAGGCATTAATTGCACATAGACTTTTTGTCACAATTCTCTTGATGGAGAGAGAAGGAGGTTTTTGACACTTCAACGAGTGAAACTTCATCATTGGGAGGAGATACAATATAAGGTATAGTGGATTATAAAGGTCATCGAGTTGTCAAACCCAAGAGCGGCAGTTGGAAATCTACAACGTTCATATTAGGTTACTTCTTTTTGTGATTAATTGTCTTGTTGTCGTTGGCGAGATTGATCTTTGAAGGTATAAGATTCAATGGACCGTAGGAATGGAGATGGCAGAGAGGTTTGCTTGCTATAGGATTGAATCCAACTTGATAAACTATTTGACAGGGCATCTCCAATAGTCGGCAATGATGACCACCGCAAATGTGAACATGTAGTAGGAGACGGCATTGATGCTTCCCTTCAATTCTAGAGAGAGAGATAGGCAGAGTGGTGGAGACTGAGAATTGGAGGAAAATGGTTATTATATGATTTTTAAACCCTAAATGGCCTAAATGATTAGTGTATTGACCCTATGAGTACCCATGACCCACCCTAACCCAACCCTTTTACTTAACCCATATTGACCTGTTACTAAAATGGGTGGGTATGGGTGGGTCAAACGGGTAGGAATCAAAATTGCTAAGCCATCTACCCTCTTTGAGAATGATACATAGGAGCTAGTTCCTCCTCTTGATGCTCTAGTTATAGGAAGCCAGTAGGTTTATTCAATAAAGTTGAAGTCCGATGGTAGCCTTGATAGATACAAGGCTAAATTGGTTGCTCAAGGTTTCAAGTAGGAATATAGAATTAACTATGGTGACACATTTACTCCTATAGCCAAGATGACGACAATTCATCTTTTCTTTTTTTTTTTTTGATAGGAAACGGTAACTTTCATTAGAAAATTGAAAATATTACAGGCTTACCACCCACAAAATGGATGGAAAAAGAAAATCAATAACTTACAAACAGGCCAAAACAAAACCTCCCTAGTAACTCCTTGCTTAGCTAAAGTGTCAGCCATTCCATTTGCTGACCTTCTTACCCAATTAAAATGCACCCCAATCTCCATTGCTAAGCTAATAATCTCTCTTAGAGGCTGTCTAAGAGACCACACTCCCAGGTTTCTAGTTTGCATCCACCCTATTACCAGCTTGGAGTCTCCTTCCACTTCTAAATGTTGCATTCCCCACTGTTTCGCCAATTTCAAACCTTGAAGTAAGGCCATTACTTCTGCCCTTAATGAATCTCCCACCCCAATTGGGCCCAAGGAAAGGGCCAAGACTTTTCCTTCCTCATTTCTGTACACACCCCCAACTCCCAACTGACCTAGACTACCGAAGGAGCTTCCATCAAAGTTTAGCTTCAACCTGAAGTGAGGCAGTGGTACCCAACAATCTTGTACCACAGGGGAGGAAGGCGAGGATATAGCTATAGTACTCCAATTTCTAATTAAGTTCGCTGAGGAGAAATCCTTGGAAGATTATGTACTTTCAGCCAGTGCATAACCTTGATGGTGACAACCTCCACAAGTACTTCCTTGGATTTTTCTTGCCCTAGGAAGATCCTATTGTTTCTCTCTTCCCAAATTGACCATAGGATGGCAGCTCTTGTTATTCTCCACACTACCCTGCCCCGTTTTCCTTGGTTATCGGAAGAAACTAGAGTCATAAAGGTTTAGCACACCCGAGGGGGGTTCCATCTGTAACAAGACAAAGAAGAGAACCAATCCCACAAATAATAAGCAAAAGGACAAGAAATCAAAAGATGAGTAGCCGTCTCACCATCTCTTAAGCAAAGGTAACAGACATGTGGGAAAGCCTTTTTCTTTGAAGTATATCCATAGTATTGATCTTTTTGAAGAGCCCCTTCCTAGCAAAAAGCCCTAACCTTTGGCGGCATAGGAGAATAGCATATTTCTTTAGCAGGAAAAAAGACAAACACAAAAGAAGACTGAACTAAGGCGTTGAAAAAAGATGAACAAGAGAAAGTCCCTAAAGAGGACTCTTTCCAAATTCTACTATCTGGGCAGGAAAGATCTAGGAAAATTGAATTCAACAAAGTGAATAACTCATCTGCAGAAGCCAATTCTGAATCCCTCAACCCTCTTCTCAAACCCAAATCCCAAGTCCCCTCAGACACACGAAGTGAGGAATGGTTTTGAATTTATTTAGGGAAAGAGAATGCATTACTGGGAATCTATCCTTAAGGGGGGTGTTCCCAAGCCAAAGGTCCTCCCAAAACAAAATTTTATTACCTGAGCACACATCAAATCTGATGAAAGGCTAAAAGGAAGACAAGACTCCAGCAATTGCTTTCCAAGGGGAGAAATGAGAAGCCCTAGGGTCGACGCCAACATCCCATCCATTAGCTTCCATTCCATGAATACTTTCCACCACCAAGTGCCACAAGCTGTCTTGCTCCAAAGGAAATCTCTACAACCACTTTCCTAACAAAGCTACATTTCTAAATCTGATATTGCCAATGCCTAGACCCACCACTTCCTTTTTCCTAGAAACTACTTCCCACTTCACTAAATGGTCCTTTTTTGAGTCACCCAGTTCCCACAGAAAATCTCTCGTGAGCTTTTCTAACTTATTGGCAACCTTGGCAAGAAGCTTAAAGGTAGATAGAAAATACACCGGAAGGTTTGCCAGAGTGGACTTGATTAAAGTGATTCTACTCCCTAGTGAGATATAATTTCTCTTCCACACTGCTAGCTTCTTAGTGAATCTTTCTAAAACTGGGTACCAAAAGATTTCTGTTCTAGAATTTCCCCCCAGGGGCAAACCTAAATATACCAGAGGCTAACCACTTACCTCACAACCTAAAGCCCTAGCCACCAACTACACTTCATCATCCCGTAAATTCACCCCCACTACACAACTCTTGTTCAAATTGATTTTCAGATTAGAGACTCTCAAAATGCATCACCACCAATCTCAAATTATCCATCTCCTCAATTTCCCCTTCACAAAAGAGAATGATATCATCCGCAAATTGTAGGTAAGTGACAATCACTTGTTGCCTCCCAACTCTCCATCCTTTCAGTAGATTTCTTGAATCAGCCCTAGAAATCAAGACACTTAGGATATCTACTACTAAGGTGAAGAGGAAAGGTGACAAAGGGTCTCCTTGTCTAAGGCCCCTCTTTGCAAGGAAGAAGTCCCTAGCTACTCCATTCACTAAGATTGAGAAGTGACAAGAGGTAACACAACCCTTCATCCACTTACACCATCTCTCCCCAAAGCCTCTATTCTTCAACACTTCTAGCAAGAAATCCCAATCCACCAAATCATAAGCCTTTTCTAAGTCAAGTTTACAGATCAGACCCTTTTCTCCTTTTCTTTTTTTGTAATCCACACATTCATTGGCTATTAAAATATGATCAATAATTTGCCTCCCTTTCACAAAGGCTCCTTGATTCGGTGAGATTAAGGAATGAACAACTTTCTTGAGTCTTAGTGCAAGAACTTTAGAAATGATCTTATACAAACTCCCAATCAGACTGATCGGTCTAAAGTCCTTGAGCTGAACTGCAAGCACCTTCTTAGGGATCAAAGCTATGAAGGTAGCATTTGCACCCGCATTTAATTTTCCTCTTTCAAAGAATTCCAAGAAGACCTCCACTAGGTCATCACCTAAAATGTCCCAACAGTCTTGATAAAAAGCCATAGTGAATCCATCCAGGCCTGGGGCTTTTGATCTTTCCATAGAGAAAATTGTTTCCTTTATTTCTTGAACCTCAAATGGTCTTTCCAAGGGTTCCAACAATTCCCTTTCTCCAACATGCCACTCAAAGTCAGTTAGAGTCTCTCTTACTCTACTGGGGCTGTCATAAATGGATTTAAAATGCTCCACAAAAGCTTTTGCAATTTCTTCCTCTCTTGTCAGCATTGCCCCATTCCATTCCAAACTTTCTACTATGTTCTTCCTCTTTCTTCCACTTGCCAAGTTATGGAAAAATCTTGTATTACCATCTCCTTCTTTCAATCACTTGCATCTTGATTTTTGTCTCCAGCTTATCTCTTCTTTTCTGAGAATTTCCTCCAACTCTTGTTTCAACTTCCATCTCTCTTCCCTTTCTTCACGCCTCAACCCTCTCTCTACCTCAGCAACATCAAGTTCTTAAATCCTTTTACTAATAGCCTCCTTTTTGTCTTCAATTCTACCAAACTCTTCTTTGTTCCAAGCTTTGATCCTGGCTTTTAGCTTTTGTAGCTTCTTATAAAATCAAAATCCCTTCCATCTAAACTCCACCTGATCCTCTTCCCACCATTCTTTTACTTTCTTTTGAAAGCCTGGATGTAACAATTCATCTTTTCATCTACAACAAAGAATTGGGTGGTTCATTAGATGGATGTGAAAAAGGCCTTTTTGCATGGACATTTGAAGGAGACAGTGTATATGAAGCCACCCCCTAGTTATTGTGATGATCCTAATCTTGTTTGTTGCCTCAAGAAGTCACTATATAGTCTCAAACAAGCACCTAGGACCTGGTTTAAGAGACTAGATCGATTATTATTGATGTTGGTTTCACTCAGAGCTCCTCAAACTACTCTTTTTTCACCTCATAGTGTCCTTAGGGTATCACTTGCTACTCTATGTTGATGATATATTCTCATAATTGGTGATGACCAAGGTGGTATACATCAGCTAAAGCAACTTCTCAGTCAATCCTTCAAGATGAAGGATCTAGGTCCTATGACATACTTTCTAGGCATAGAAGTTGATTATAATTCTTGTGACTACTTTGTTAATCAGCAAAAGTATGCTACTAACTTGGTCAAGCTTGCTCATCATACAAATACCAAGTTGATATTCCAAGTCAATAGGATGCTACTTTGTACCCTAGGTTTAAAGTATTGACATATCTGATATGCACAAACAGACGTATCAGGTGTTCTGATGCAACAAAACACTCTTTTTTTGTTTTTTTTTCAAAATTGGTCTAGGGTCGATCTTAGGCTTGCCTACCACCTAAAAATGCCCAAATTCCCAAAGCCCCTTTATTTCCTCTCTCAAAGCCCCATCGTATGGGGCATATGGTATTGAAATTTTGAACCTTACCTATATAGTCGACTTGTGGGGGGCCTTATTTATCTCACCATGACACGCCCAGACATATCTTAGAGTTCAGATTGTTAGCAGTTTGTTCCCTCTCCTCGCTAGCCATACATGATAGTTGAGCATCCTATTATCTAATATGTTAGGGGTACCTTTATCTTATGGTCTTTTCTTTCCCTCCACTTCATCTCTCTAGCTATCAACTTATGCAAATGCTGACTGGATTGGTTGCCCAGATACTAGACACTCTATATTGGGTGATGTATCTTTCTAGGTGATTAAGTTATTTCTTGGAAATGTAAGAAGAAGTAGCAGACCATTTCCAATTCTTCTACCGAATCAAAATATCAAGCCATGTCTTCGGCAAGTAGTGAAATTATTTGGCTCGTCACTTTTCTGTTATCTCTATATTGACGAATCATCTATTATCCCCTCATTGGCTAACAATATTAGCACAACCAAGATTGCTTCTAATCCAATTTTCCATGAGAGGACGAAGCATATTGAAGTAGACTGCCACTTTATTTGGGATCTCCTTACTACATACCACATCTCACTTCCTCATGTTTCTTCTAACCTTCAATTGGCAGACATCTTCAGAAAAGCTATGACAAGAGCCAGACATACTTTTCTTATGGGCAAACTAATGCTAGTGCCCTTGCATCAGTTTAAGGGGGAGTGTAGAGACAATGAGGGTTAAAGTTGTAATTTACTTGTTCTTGTTGTACACATTCATTTATTCTTGTATTATATACTTTTACTTCTTGTATCATAAGGGTGAAAGTGCCATTTCATTTCTTTTTAATATAAATACCTTTCTCTTGGTTTGGTTGAACACAAGAAACACCACAAAATCTATTTGTCTTCTCTTGTTCGAACTGCACTGACAACTTTATGTATAGTGCAAATAGTTTACATATGTCACCTATCTAAAAGAAATAGCTTACATATATCTTGATTTGGGCTTTTGGCTTTTTGTATCAAGCCCTTGCTTTTTTGTGTATCCTCTCTTGTATTTCTCTCCTTTTGAATAAAATCATTACCCTTTTTTCAAAAAGAAAAACAAGTCGTTTACCATCAAATCATCATACGGTCCCAAGGATCTATTGCCTAGAAAGGCAAATTTTGTCACCAAAAAGTCAATCCAATAATGAAATAGAAGAATACCTACTTCAACAATAGAAACACAAACACCATGCAAGATAGAGCCAGCTCCATGTCATCATTTGATGTTGTTCAAATTAAGGACTAATACACAGTGACATGGAACCGTGATTGGTAATAAACATAGACATGGTTATCAGCATTGGTGCCTAAAGATGGGAGCTTTACATTAAACTAAGCATTGGAAAATTTTCTCCATCTTCTCTACTATCCCATATGACACATTTTACCTACAACAATGACCATAATCTGCAATTCTGTTTCCCTATCTATTAGTATTTACTTGAAACTTTGTCCAAGGAAAAGTCTAGCCTCTATTTGTGGAAGTTTCTTGTTCATTTACTTTGTTAATTGTTATAGATGGCTTTAGCTACCCTATTAAGCTGGCAAAACAACATGGTTCCTCCTTTTCATCAGTCCTATCCTATCCCTATCATTGGCCCTGCTATCTATAACATAAAGATAGCTTCTTCCTTGAGAAACAAGAACCCAATAGAAAATGTATGAATCATACCTAAGAATGCCTGAAAGAACGATATTATGAATTTATGTCCAAAGACAAATTATCCCTGTTCATCAAAAAGAACTGAAACTCCAACCCTCCTGAGTACTTCCAGAGATAGGGTTAATTGAACCCAAGCAATCTTCAGTTTAACCCAAGAAAATCAGTCCCCGTTGCCTGTTTAATACATGGCAAACGCATCATTAACTACCAGGTATTGGAATTCCAGATCTCCTTAGCATGAGACCTAAACATATCTAAAAAGAAACATGAACCGAAAACAATCTTAAGACTCTTCTTTCCTCTCATTTCCTTGGAACTCTCTTATCATCTTTGCACGTTTTAGTAAAGCGCCAACCCATCAAAGTGATCCATTACAAAAAAAAAAAAAAAACTGCATAGCCATCAAAAGGAGAAAAAAAAAAAAAAACACATTTTTAAGTATGTAAAAGAAAAGCATAGAATAGTTGCAATTTCTATTAAATGATGACAACAGAAAAATAAGTAAATCAAAAGTGAAATGGATAACCGTTAAAACAATAAAGGACATGAAAATCGATATTCATAAAGGATCAAAAGTGAAACTTCCATCGACTAAACAGAAATAAGTAAAATAAATGAGATACTTCACAACCGAAGATGCCTCTTTATCAGATTTAATCTCGAAAGAATCCCATTTCTTTTTATTTTAACTATGCCTATAGACATGGAGTGGATAGTATAATAATTTGGCATGAAACTCACGACAAAAGTCACCTGGGTCTTTCCAGCCTTTTGTTACTGAATTTCCATAGAGCTGGTAAAAGAATAGAATAACCAAATGCCACCGAGAACGCACAAGTCAGAAACACTGAGGAACAGAAGAATTTCAAACAATAGATTTAATACATGTTTGCAGACCTTTGCATGCACCCAATATTTAATCGACAGAGAGATGTCTGATCTTCCCACTCTTCTTTAACGAATCTGCAAGGAACAAACCAAACAAACAGAGCAGAGAGAGAGAGAGAAAGATTTAATTGTAATTAAGCTTGCTGCGGATGTTGTAAGTGCTTGCTATGGGATATCTTTGCACAAGAGGGGAAAGTGGAGGAAATGTGCTGCCAGAACCCAGAGGACACTTGCCTTGGGGAGAAGTAAATTGAGTTCGTTTGAGTCCCTCAGATTTTATTGGTTTTCTACCCACGACGTGCGCCTAACCCACCACGCATTATCTGTCATCTTTACACTTGTATGGCTGTACTTTCTCAACGTACAGAGAGGGGTCATCCTAACAGTGCATCCCACCGTGTATAGCAGAACATCCCGCCGTGCATTTAGAATATCATCGATCATTAATAATGGGAAAATTCCAGATTGTACCCTGTACTTTACGAGTAGTTTCAAGTTAGCTGCTGAACTTCAAAAATCATGTCACCTGTACTTCAGGGTAGTGTGAAGTTAATCCATCAACTTTAAATCGTATCACCCTATCTAAATTTTAGAAAATGTTAATTTAGTACCCGTTGTTAATAATTTATCAGTTCTAAAATTACCGTTGAAGAAGACAATGTCCTTCCTTGGACGGATATAACACTGTAATACGATTGATCAGAACCGAATATGAGAGAGATGAGTTCGTCAGCTTCAACTAAGGGCGGCAAGGGAATGCCAAAGGCTTCCAAATCGGTTTTCAGGTCTCAGAAGGCCGGTCTACAGTTCCCCGTGGGGAGGATTGCCAGGTTTCTCAAAGCCAGCAAATATATTGAGTGTGTTGGTGTAGGAGCTCCGGTCTATCTCTCGCCTGTTATTGAAAACTAGCTTGTCTTCATCGGTTGGAGCCCAGCTAACATTCGTATAATGATTAACCAGTCAATTTGTCAAAACCCAGAAAGCAAACGAACATATTTCAAGCTTTGGTGGAGCTTGAGTACATACGCGATGTTCATAGTATGGGAAACGTTAAATGTATGCAAAGCAATTTTAAGAGATGTATTTAGATAGCTTTATATATTTATATACGTATGTGTATTAGAGAAAAATTAAGAAACGAGATATATACGCTTAGAAATATTATAAATACTTTAATAAATCATAAAAATACTGAAGGAAGGTGAAATCCATCATATAGATGGCCGAACCATGTCAGATGGTTGGGTGAAATTTCAAAATTTTTTTTGTAACCTTCTGGGAATCGTATTCTCAGTTTTAGAAAAATTGCCTTTTTTTTAGAATCGTCCTTGCATCGAAACTAGACCAGATATGAAATCAAAAGAAATGAAGAAGTATACCTGATACGGATTCCACAAATGTAGCTCCCAAAGTGGTAGTTCACGCCCAAACTAAATCTCAAAACCAGTTTCCATTGAAGATGGTGCAACTTGAGTTGAAGCCAGTTCAGCAACGTAATTTTCAGCAAAACTACAACCCAACACCTTGGATTGTATAAGAGAGGTGAGCACGAATTTTCTCTGTATTTTTCTTGCAAAAATCAGAGGTGGAACTGATCAAGATCAGTCCAAGAAGTGGATGTCAAATTAGGGTTTCTAGGGCAACAAGAACAGAGAGAGAGAATTGAGAGCAGAGTTAATTGGAGCAGATTCAATCTCCTATTTTCTTAGTCTTAAGGATCATCACTCCTAATCAAATAAGGAGGTTCTTAATCCAAATATTTATTTAGATTTGGACTGTCTATGTGGATAATACTTATCCTCTTATCTTAATGGTTGATCCAGACTCGTATTCAAACCCATATTTGCCCAAATCACATGACTGCTCAATCTATCATGTGACACCCTGATTAATCCAATTAATCATGGGCTTTAGACCCAATAAGCAAGTGGCTAATGTCCCTAGGTAGTTGCTAGTCCATTTAGGTTCACTTTGTATGGTGTGGGACCCCAACAATGACCTTACATAATCCCACATGGATTCGGCCCAGCCTCTATGAAAAGGCTTGGCTAAATTCACTATCAAGTACAATGAACCCCTGAATCCATCAATATAGACTCTTAATGGGCCCAATATTTACAGTAAATGATCCTTGAGTCCAGCCATCCTATGAAGGCCCAAGGACAATGGATTTAAGTAAGATATAGTCCATCAGGTAAATAGCCCTTAATGGTCTCTTACACTGAACCTCTCAGCCCAAAATGATCAAACACTACCCGACAGGGAAGGACCTCTCCCATGGCTGCGAGGTGTAGTGTTGCACTCTCTGCTCGGATGGGTCCTAGGAATTAAAACTTTTGCAAACATTTTTCTTAAAAACATAATATTATATATATAATATAAATATAAAAATATATTTTGCAAAACAAATCATGGTTGAAATCTACCGACAGTTTTGGTTTCCATCAGAGAGAGTGCAGTCCCAATCATTCACTTTTTTTTACTAAGGGGCTGATCCTGTCACTATGATCTCCTACTCGAGTGAATTCTCAGACTGCCCCAACATACCCAAGTTTTGACCCCCAAAGGATCTCACTGATTGGCATATCAAAGACAGTCTGATCCAACACTCGGTACAGTACCATAATCAAGTCTAGGGGTTATGTATAACTTTTCAGTTTTGCCCATCAGTCTCCAAGGTCCAAGGCATAACTGGAAATTGGTCTGAGTTCAGTGTTTCAAACAAACATACACTACATGTGTTTTAGGTCCAACCCTAGCAGCTGAGAAAGGATGCCCCAACTTTCTTGGTAGCACATTAGTGTCAACCTTGGCAGGATAAACTCTCCAAGTTTAACCAACAGCTGAGAACATTCTAAATTAACATGAGTCCCATAAGTGTCTAGTTTAAGGGGTAATTACACAAAAACACACAAATCATAACATGAAACAATTATATACTTTTACTCATTTACAATAAATGTATCAGTACATCAATTTGATTGGAGCTAAGGGCATACACTATCCAACAAATACATCAACACTAAATATAAGACGTCAATGAGGTGTATATACATTAAATTAATATATTTTAATGGTTTTATGAAGAAATATATTGTAGCTAATTATAATTTCATTAAAAATCCTATGCTTAACTATAACATATAAATTATAACTCTTAAGTTCTAAAGCTTTATGGGATGGGAAAAACCCAACTCTCCTATCCCACCATAAAACATGCATTGGCACAACTTCTATGTGAAAATATAATTAATAGTTATTTATTATTCATTTATGATGGTTCACAATCTAGTCACTCCTAATTGGATGGAAGCTTAGATGTCGGTCTGCTTAGATGGTCGGACAAACTGCAAGAAAGTATGATCAGAGGACTCGGGGTGGCTTACCCGGTGTGGGCACTCTGATGCTTAAGTTAGCTAATAGACTTTGCAAGTTGAAAAGCTTATAAGCAAGAGAGCTAGTGAGCTAATATTGCACATACCTTTTAACATTGGGGTTGAAGCCCTTAAATAGGCGAGTTGTCTTAGGTCTTACGAAACACCTCCGAGATCCCTGGCCCGCGTTACCAAGAGTCTGTTCCGCACCCGGAGATGGACTTTGTGTGAGCTGATAAGCCTTATCAAGTCTGTCTGATCCAGGCGGGATGAGGATGAGGCTTTGTACGTGCGGTGTGATCCCGGAAAAGGTCAAAGACAGTTGGCTAGCTTCTAGAAGTTGGCTACGTGTCACCTCGATAGGTCGGGCCATCACTCACTGCTCAGGCCTCGGTCTTGGCCGAGGTGCCCAAGGTACCCGAGCGGACCTAGCCGGCTGAGGTGGCAAGAAATGCCAAGTCGTCATCTAGAAATCAGGTCATTCCACGTGTCCGCATGCTAATAGGTTGGGCCAAATTACCCCTCATCAATTGCCCCCCACTCCCATGCTAGAGGTGATCAACTCAGTGCAGGAGTTCATGACGAGCCTGGGTAAATTTGGTCTGGTCTCCAACTGGGTTGACATCTGGTTTATAGGTTAAACCTGATTGACCCAATTGGCTCAACAATAGAATTAGATCACGTCTCAGGAACATGTAGATGTCACGCAAACTATAAAGTCTGCGGACTTCAAACACACGCTCAACTGAATTTGACCTTGAAAGTCGAGCGACTACCCTCTTGGGAGTCGTTGGATCAGATTAATCTGGACCGTCCGTGTTCGGCCATACTGGCTATAAATAGGGCCCTTGGGGACCCATTTTTCCTTGTCTTGCTTAAGTTCTCACACTTGGAGGTCGTGCACTAACTTTGATGTCACCAGGTCGGTCTTCAGTCTTCTATCTTCAAGGTTGGTCGTCGGTCCTCTTCCCTTAGATAAGCCATCCTCCTTTGTTCTAGCTCGTTCTTTTTCTTTAAATCATGTCTAGTAGTAGTGTGTTTAGTGAAGAGGGAGTAGAGTCTGATCAGGCCGAGGAGGGTACCTCGGCTCAAGACCTGAAGTCCGGTTCGGACAAGGTGGGTACCTCGATTCAGGACCGGCGAGTCTCCCATAAAAGGGCCTTGTCTTCCCATTACATAGCTTGTCCTAGAGAACCAGACCGCTTTGGTCCTTCCACGATGTCTACCGAAGAAGTCAGTGCTTTGGCTGCTTGGTACAAATTCCATGATTGGTATGGTTACTACCTTCCCTTAAAAGGTTTTCCCTAGGACCATGATGACGAGGAGATAACCGTCTTCACGGAGAACCTAAAGGATGAGCTTTGCTTTGCACTTCACCCATTCATCGTTGAAGCCTTGAAATTTTTTGATGTCACCATTAATCAGCTTCACCCGAACTTGGTCCGTACCCTGGTCAGCACCATTTCTCTTTTCCATGACTTCCGCCTCCCTTTAGAAATAAATACCTTCAGCTTGGTATGCTCAATAGAACAAAATCCCGTTAGTCCTACAGCCAAGGACAAATTTAGTTATTATAAGTCCTTCCGACCTGGATACAAACTCCTTCACAAGTACCCCTCAAAATTCCTGACCTAGAAAAGGAGATACTTTACTCTTGCTGTTGATAGGGGTGGCATTTCCCAACGCACTGGAGGAAAGGCATTAAGATGTACAACCTAGCAGAGTTTGGCCTGAAATTAGAGGATTACTTGACCAAGGAGAAGCTGGTTAAGGCCAGGCTTAGTCCTCTAGGTAGGTCACCACTTCGGGTGAAGGCACCTATTTTCATATTACTTCACTTTTGTGTTGCTTTGACTGACTTTCTACTTGTCTTCTACAGGCATCATGATTGATCTTTCAATGAAAGGGCTCTTCTCTGACATGAAGAAGAGGAAGAGGAAGGCACCCTGAGGCGATTCTTCTCATGAACCGACAGCTGAGCCCACTGCCCCTGCTAAGGCTGAGGAGGTTCCAGTTATTAACTTGGTCAAGGAGGACCAAGAAAGGAGGTCACCACCTCGTCAGCCAGAGGTGGCCTGATATTCCGAGCTGCGGTCCAATCATCTCGGGGCCGGCTCTTCAAGTGAAGGCCTTGAGGAGAACCAAAGCATCATTCCAGACCAGTCTCAAAAAGATTATGGAGGCTACTTTCCCCGAGGAGGTCTCCCATCTTGCCGAGCATTAGAGTGCTAAATTGGGCGCGAAGATAATGCGCTATCTCATGGTAGTATGTCTCGACCTCATTACTGTGTTGTTGCTGATGTTATCTCTAATACTTACTGAAATTTGTTCCTTTTGTAGGCCAACTCTATGACTCACGCACTCCTGAAGTAGTCCGAACAACAGCTTTCGAGGGTGAAGAGTGTCGAGGTGGTGGTGGCTGAGTATCAGGTCAGAGTGGAGAAGGTCGTTGGTGTCATCAGCAAATTAAAGGATGAGGTGCAAGCGAAACACGAGCACTCCAGAAGACAGGCGCTTGATATAGAGCAACTACAAAAGGAGAACAAAAGGCTAAAGAAGGAAGTCGAGGAGAAGAAGACCACTTCCGCTAAGCGAAAATCTATTCTCCTTAAGGGGATCAAAGATGCCAAGGTTCTCATTGTCAAGAAATGTAAGGCTTCAGTGGAGTTTCACGAGGATAGACAGAACCTCAGTACCACTGCCTTCGGCAAGGGCTTTAAACTCTGTTGCTGGATGACGAGATAGGAATTTCTCGAGCTCGACTTTGGATCTATCACCACCTCGGTCATCACTTCGGCGATGTTGGATAGGGCCAAAGAAGACCCAAACTCCGAGGAGGAGGATGACAACTTCAACAAGGGAGTTGCGGGAAAAGACGATTTGGATGCTGATGCAAATGAAGCCATGGAAACCGACGAAGCCAAGGATGACACCACTACTACTGAGGAGGATGGGGGCAAGGAGCCCTAGAATACTTGATCTCTCTCTTTGACTCTTTTCTTGGACCCCCATTGTACAAACATTACTCATTGAGCCTCCGAGCCCGGTCTAGTAGGCTTTTCACTTTTTTTACATTGATGTATGAACTCACATTTTGAAGTAATGAAAATGCAATCTTTCTTTTGACCACCTCACATACAATCATCTTCTAAACATTGAACTTCAAAAAATTTTCTAAGTGTAGGTTCTCCCGAAGGTGCCTAACTTCTAGAATGGCTAGGCATGGTATGGGGTAACCCAGAGTGAATGTGAGCCAAGGCGACTAGGCATAGTATGGGATGTAATCCAAACTGCCTATCCACCAACAAGGCATAATAAAAGATGTCACTAAACCGCCCATATGCTTAAAAGTGACTAGGTCTTATTTTATCGCAGTGTTGAGGTCATCACCAGCTCGATACAAGGGCCCTTAGGCTTAGAGTGACTCAACATCCACTTTTCCATACATAATTTAGCCATCGTGCAGCCTGACCAAGTTGCCGAAGCAAGCGGTCATCCATACTTAGAATAACTTTGATGTGGCGGATGCTTGATTTCCGAGCTCATATGTAGTACTTCCTTAGGTTATCGACGTTCCAAGCGCGGGGTACCTGCCTCCCTTCCAATGTCTCGATCTCGTATGTCCCTTCACCGAACACCCATCATACTCTGTAGGGACCTTCCTAGTTCGGTCCCAGCTTACCTACACCGGGCTCAAGTACCATGACTTTCCGAAGTATAAAGTCGCCAACTCGGAAGTGTTGTCGCTTGACTTGGGCATTATAATACCGATCTACTCGTTGTTGGTAAGTTATAGTCCGTATATAAGCCAAGTCGCGCACTTCTTCGATCAGGTCGAGGTTGGTCTATAGCTCATTGTCACTGGCCTCCTCGTCGTACGCTTCTAACCGCAAAGTCGGTACTTCGATCTCGGTAGGGATGAGGGCCTCCGTACCATACGTCAAGTTGAATGGGGTCTCTTCGGTTACAGTATTAATGGTAGTATAGAAGACCCAAAGGACACTATGCAGCTCGTGAACCCACAAACACTTAGCTTGAGAAAGTTGAGCTTTGAGTCCGCGGAGGATTGCCCTATTCGTTACCATGGCTTGTCCATTTGCCTGTGGATGTGCTAACGAAGTGAAATTCTGCTAGATCCCCATTTCAGCACATCAATTCTGAAACTTTATGTCCTCGAACTGCTTCCCATTGTCGGATATCAACACCTTCGGTAGTTTGAATCTGCATAAAATATTATTCTAGAAGAAATTTTGTATGTTTCGGGTTGTGATGGTCACTAGTGGCTCTGCCTCCACCCACTTCGTGAAATAGTCAACCACCACAACTAGGAATCTTCTTTGCTTGGTCGCCAGGGGGAACGAATCGAGGATGTCTATACCCCATTAAGTGAAGGGCCACGGGCTGGTGAAGTATATTGGCATGCCTCTGGTAGCTATCACATTTCCAAACGAGCTCAAGTGCATCCGCCTTCATTGTAGGCCAATAAAATCCTTGCCTTAGTGCCTTTTGAGCAAGTACTGTGCCCCCTAGGTGTCCTCTACAAAGACCTTCATGGATCTCGTGTAGCACTTGGCTTGCTTTTAAGGGCTGCAAGCAGCGCAGGTAGGGGAGCGTAAAGGATCTCCTATATAGCCACTCACCAATGAGGACATAGCGAGCTAACTGACACTCTACCCTTTGAGCTGCCTTACAATTTGCTGGTAGGGTCCCATGGAGCAAATAATCGATGAGCGGATCAATCCAGCTCGGTTCTACGGTCAACACGGGAGCGACCTCTTCTGTCGCCATCACAATGCTAGGTTGTAGCAAGTCTTTAATGTACACTGTCCTCATTGTGAGATCGCTTGTGCTGGCTAGCTTAGAAAGTGCATCGTCCTTAGCGTTTTTTTATCCTGGTACTTGTCGAATGAACTAGGAGTGGAAGCCGAGTAGGATCTCCCTCACTTTGGCCAGATAAGCTATCATGGCGGGTTCTCGAGCCTCGTACTCACCATTCACCTAGTTCACAACCAACTGAGAATCGCTGCACACCACGACGTGCTTTGCGCCGACCTCCTTTGCCAACGCCAGCCCGGCTATCAGTGCCTCATACTCCGCTTCGTTGTTTAATGTTTTGAATGCAAACTGGAGGGTGTACTCCAGCTTCACCTCGCTTGATACATAGAATATGAGTCCAACTCCTTTTCCTCGTTGATTAGATAAGTCGTCGACATGGAGGATCCATGGCTCCTTGTCCTAGGCCGAGGTCTCTCTGGTCAGAATGGGTGTTGCGCTGGTGGATGCATCTGACGTGTTGGTCAGCTCAGTCACCTAAGCGGCAGGCATACTGAACGTGCACTCGGCGACAAAGTCAGTCAAGACCTGTTTCTTAATTTTTGGGCATGGCTCAAACCAGATGTCGTATTCACTTAGCTTGATGGCCCACTTCATCAACCATCCTGAGACCTTGGGCTTTTGAAGAACATGCCTTAGAGCTTTACCAGTTAAGACGACAATAGTGTGGGTAGTAGGGACATAGCTTTTGAGCTTCTATGACTAGTGCAAATGCCAACTTCTCGATGTCGGGGTACCTGGTCTCAGCTACCTTTTACTAATATAGTAGATGGGTCTTTGGACCTGGTCTACTTCCCTTATTAGTATTGAGCTGACTACCTCATCACTCCTAGAGAGGTAGAGTCTTAGCTCGTCTCCAGGTTCAGGTCGGGTCAATACAGGTGGTGAACTTATGTACTTCTTGAGTTCGTCAAATGTGAGCTGGCACTCTTCGGACTACTCAAAGTCCTCGTTCTTTTTTATGGCCTTAAAAAAAGGTAAACATCGACTAGCCAACTTAGATATAAATCAGTTCAGGGTGGCAATTCAACCAGTTAATCGTTGTACTTTCTTTATTGACTTAGGTGGTGTCATATTTAAAATAGCCTGGATTTTATCCAGTTTGGCTTCGATACCACGTTGGTGCACTATATAGCCAAGGAACTTGACCGATGTGACCCCGAAGACACACTTGTCAGGGTTGAGCTTCATGTTATATTTTCTTAAGATTTGAAAAAACGCAATTTAAATCATTAATTAAAGAATTTGAAAATTAGGTCTTCATGACCATGTCATAAACATAACACTCAATTTTATTGCCTATCAAAGGCTCAAAAACTTTATTTACAAGTCGCTGGAAGGTTGCTCCATCACTTTTTGGTCCAAAGGGAATGACTTTATAATAGTATAGCCCCAACTCAACTCTGTTACAAATGCAGTTTTTTCCTGGTTAGGTATGTCCATTCAGATTTGGTTGTAAGCGGACTAGGCATCCATGAAGCTCAACAACTAATGCCATGAGGTCATGTCTACCAGGCAGTCTGTTCTAGGAAGTGGAAAACTGTCCTTTGGGTAGGCTCTATTGAGGTCGGTGTAGTCGACGCATATGCGTCACTTGTCGTTGGCCTTCTTCACGAGCACAAGATTGGCTACCAAGCTTGGGTACTGGACCTCTCTAACGAAGTATATTGCAAGGAGATTCCCGAACTCCTCATCTACTACCCTCCACCTCTCTACGACGAGGTTTCTTTTCCTTTGCTTGACTGGCCTGACTAAAGGTTCCACATTAACTTTGTGAGTAATCACACTTGGGTCTATGTCGGGCATTTCGGATGCCAACCATGCAAAAACATCTAAAATTTTAAGTAAAAAACCAAAGTAGACTGAAGTGGCTCATTCAAGCGAGCGCTGATCTGGACAGTCTTTGTGGGCTCAGTGTCAGAGACCGGGACCTGGACTGTATCCTCCATCAGTGCAGCTCGCTCATCGATATGCTCGAGAGGTGGCTCCAGCTCGACATCGTCTGCCAGCTCCGCTTTTCCCTTTAGTGCCGCAATGTAGCACTCCTGAGACTCCAGTTGGTTGCCCCGTATGACCCCCACTCCATACCTCGTCGGAAATTTCATCGAGAGGTGGTAGGTCGACACCACTGCATGAAATAAATGCAAAATGGTCCGACCTAGAATTGCATTGTAGGGGGACGGGGTGGCAACCACGAAGAAGGTGTGCTCAAACCGGACGGTGTTGGGCTCGGTTCCTGCTACAACTGACACTTTCATTCTGTTAGTGAAGGCGTATTTCGGTCTTTGTACCTGTTGAGAATGCTGATGTGTACTATTATGTTAGTTTGAGTGCCTCTTACTTAAATAAGGGCACTTATGTCTTTTCCAATTATATTAATAATATAATAATAGGTCTGGCCGAAACTAGGGTTGACTCTTTCCTAATTCGAACCAGACCTTTTCTCTTCTTCCTCTTTCTTCCTTCTTCTTTCCTCTCTTCCTTCTTGTTGTTTACTTTACTTTTCAACTAACAAACAAAACAGACTTCTAGGGCAGGCCGAACTTCAACATGGTATCAGAGCCACATTAAACAAATCAGACTTGCTAGAATTCTATTTTCTATGCATTCGAACTAGGGTTTCTCTTGGATTTCTCAGCCGTTGGTTGGAGACTAGGAAAAGGGCTGAAAAGGAGTGATCGCCCTCTTCCCTTGGAGGTTTCTATGCCTCTGGTGGTGTTGTTGGTCACTGGTTGTTGTGGTTTCTAAGCCCTCCCCTAATTAATGTAGGGTTGGTGCGTGTGGTGCAATGGTGTTTCATTCCTTTGTGTGGTTGGCCTTCTGGCGATGAGGTAAGGAGTTTTTTTATGCATAATTTTTGTTATGGAACACATGGAGGTGCGGTACAGATCGTATGATGGGTTTTCGGATTGCAGTAGGCTAGGGTTTATGCTGGTTTGTGTGTGATTCGAAGGGAAGTAGTGTTTACTTAATGGTGAAACTTCCGGTAGCTGTAGAGTAGGGTTTGTTGTGTTACAAGTACGGCTTTTAGCCTTTATTATTGCATAAATTAGTGTGCAGATTTCAGTGAAATGTCTGTGTGTAGTGTGCAGTGTGTAGTGCTCAAGATTCAGTGATAAGGGAATTCGGAAATGGCAGATAACAGTGATAGTAAACCTAGTGTGATGATATCTACTAACTATCTGAATGTCTCAATGACCTCCATTAAACTGAATGGAGAGAATTATGTCCCTTGGGCCAAGTCTGTAGAGGTTTTTCTGAAGGCGAAGAAGAAGGTAAAGCACATAAGAGAGGAGAAACCCCCCAGTAATTCTCAGGAGTATGAAGACTGGAAGCAGGAAGATGCACAGATCATCACATGGTTGTGGAACAGTATGGAACCCAAAATCAGTGTGAACTTCATGTTTCTTGACACAGCCAAAGAGGTGTGCGATCATGCTAAGAAATTGTATTATAGTCGGGATAATACAACTAGGATATATCGACTGTATCAGGAATACTTCAATCTGCAAACAGGGAAATCAGAGCCTTGAGGAGTACTATGCCAGTATGAGAAATATCCGTAATGAGTTAAATGTCTATCATCCTCTCACCTCTGATGTCAAGGTTCAACAGCAACAGAGAGAGCAGCTTGATGTGACTCGGTTTCTGGTGCAGCTGAAGTCTGAGTATGAACTAGTACGAGCCCAGATACTAGGAGGATCTGCCCTTCCATCTTTAGAGGAGGTGTTTGCTCGTCTTTGGAGGACTTCCATTGGATCTATGGAAAACTCTAATATCTCAGAAAAATCAGCATTTGCAGTGTCAAGAGGTCGAGGTGGCAGAAGTGGGGCTCGAGGAGCCCAGCTTGGCTGTGGTGGCAGTAGTGGTCCAGTGTATGGTCGGAGTGGTAGTGGTGGATCTACACATATCCGTGGTGGTGGTCGTACTGGAGGCAGAGATTCAGGGGGAGCTCGTGGTAGAGGACGTGGCTCGGGTCCATGGAGGTGTACTCATTATGGTTTGGATGGACATACTATTAACTACTGCTATGACTTACATGGTCCACCCTTGACATGGGCCAACCATGCCATGACTAATGACACCAGTTCCAGCTTTAGACAGGAGAACCGGTCAGCTGACCAGATGCCTTCTACCTCTTCAGATGGTCCAGGCAAGGAGATGGTGAGTGTTCCTCGTGATGAGTATGAAAAGTTTGTTCAATCCACGTCGCAGCAGAACACAACTACCTTTGCACACTTAGGTATGGATTATTTAGCATCCACACCCAACCCATGGATTATTGATTCTGGAGCCTCTGATCACATGACGAGAACTCTAGGTATGTTTTCATCTCTCACTCATTGCTCAACATCACAATCCGTTACCCTTGCTAATGGCTCCACATCATCTATTCGTGGTGTTGGTAATGTTGATCTAGACCCTGTATCCCTATCCTCTGTTTTATATGTACCTAAGCTTCCATTTAATCTTATGTCTGTTAGTAAGCTGCCCAAGTCCTTTAATTGCTCCATTACATTTTACCCCTCTATGTGTGTTTTTCAGGATCTCAAGACGGGGATGAAGATTGGTGGAGGGCATGAAGTTGGTGGACTGTATTATCTTGATGGTGGTGGAAGAACGTCAACAGCCCTTCAATCATCTATTTCTCCTCTTCAGTGGCATTGTAGATTTAGTCATCCTTCGCTGAAAGTGTTGAAGTCCTTGGTCCCTTCATTGAGTCAACTTTCTGTTCTAGATTGTGAGTCGTGTCAATTTGAGAAACACCATCGTATTCCCTTTAGTTCTAGGGTTGATAACCGTGTGTCGAGTCCTTTTTCTTTAATTCATTCAGATATTTGGGGTCCTTATAAAGTGATGTCATATAATGGATACAAAAATTTTGTTATTTTTGTTAATGACTTTTCAAGAATGACGTGGCTCTATTTAATCAAAGAAAGAAGTGAATTATTTGCCATCTTCCAGAAATTTTATGCTGAGATCTGCAATTAATTTGGCATTCACATCAAAATTTTCCATTCTGATAATGGTCGTGAATACTTGTCTTCATCTTTTCAAGAATACTTGGACAAACATGGCATTATACACCAAACTTCATGTACCTACACCTCACAACAAAATGGGGTTGCTGAGAGAAAGAACCGACATCTTGTAGAAATGGAACGCTCACTCATGCACTACATGAATGTTCCCAAACCCTTTTGGAGTGATGCAATGCTCACCTCTTGTTTCTTAATTAATCGGATGCCCACGTCTATTGTTGATGGTTGTTCTCCTTTTAGTGTCTTATTCCCCAACATGTCTTTGTTTCCGCTTCCTCCTCGGGTATTTGGGTGTGTCTGCTTCGTCCATAATCTAGGTCCCGGGACTGACAAGTTAGATGCATGATCCCTTAAGTGTATCTTCCTTGGCTATTCCCGAACTCAGAAAGGGTACAAGTGTTACCATCTCAGTTCTCATCGTTCCTTGGTATGTGCTGATGTTACTTTCTTCGAGTCTACTCCATTCTTCGTGGGGTCCGGTGATGCTGCTTCCTCCACATCACCTCCTCCTCTTCCCCTTCCTGTGGTTGATCCTCCTCCTCTGGTTCCAATCGTGCCTACGTCCTTGCCTCTGGTGCCATCGTCCGTTGACTGTCCACCTATCTGTCACGTGTATACACATCGCCCACGTGTACCAGCTGCGACTCCTCCGGCTTCATCACCGTCAATAGATCCAGCTCCAGATCTGACACCAGCCTCCGACTTTGATCTTCCTATTACCTTACAGAAAGGTAAACGTACCTGCACCCTTCACCCTATTTTCAATTTTGTTTCCCTTACTCACCTCTCCGCCTCCCATCACCAGTTCATCTCTTTGTTAACCTCAGTGGTTGTTCCTAAGGATGTCCAAGAAGCCCTTACCTCTCCAGAGTGGTGCCGTGCTATGGAAGAGGAGCTCTTTGCCCTCCTTCAAATCACACTTGGGACCTCACTGCTCTTCCTCTTGGGAAGCAGGCTGTCAGTTGTAAGTGGGTGTATACCGTTAAGTACTTGCCAGATGGTCGTGTTGAGCGCCTGAAGGCGCGACTGGTTGCAAAAGGGTACTCCCAAACCTATGGCATTGACTACACAGAGACATTCTCCCCGGTTGCTAAGATAGGGTTAGTTCGTGTTGTCATCTCCCTTAAAGCTATGTATGATTGGCCTCTATATCAGTTAGATATCAAAAATGCCTTTTTGCACGGTGATTTGCTCGAGGAGGTCTACATGGAGCAACCACCAGGGTTTGTTGCTCATGGGGAGGATGGTGAGGTATGCAGACTTAAGAAGGCTATATATGGACTTAAACAGTCCTCTCGAGCATGGTTTGGTAGGTTCAGTGAGGTGGTCAAGAAGTTTGGTATGAAACAGTGCCAAGTTGATCACTCTATCTTCAGTCATGACTCTCCGGTAGGCAAAATACTACTGGTGGTGTATGTAGATGATATCGTTGTGACTGGGAATGATAAAATGGGCATTGACAGATTGAAGGCATTCCTACAGGAACACTTTCAGACAAAGGACCTTGGCAAATTGAAATACTTTTTGGGTATAGAGGTAGCAAGATCTAAGCATGGCATTAATTTGTGTCAGAGGAAATATGTGCTTGATTTACTACAAGAAATAGGTTTGTTGGGTACTAAACCGACTGAGACACCTATGGAAACAAATACGAGGCTGAGCAGTGATATAGGTGAAGTATTTGAAGACCCTGGCAGATACCGATGACTTGTAAGCATACTAAACTACCTAACCATTAGTCGGCCAAATATTTCATTTGCGGTTAGTGTGGTGAGTCAGTTCATGTAGAAACCTTTGGTCCCACATTGGAATGCAATGCTAAGGATTGTGAGGTACTTGAAAAGGGCTCTTGACCGTGGTTTGCTGTACAAAAGTGGCGGAAAACTAGAAGTAGAAGGATACACCGATGCTGATTGGGCAAGTTCTATGTCTGATAGATGGTCTACCACAGGCTATTGCACCTTTCTGGGGGGTAACCTGGTAACGTGGAAAAGTAAGAAGCAAATAGTTGTGGCAAGAAGTAGTGCAGAAGTAGAATATAGGGCCATGGCACATACTGCTTGTGAATTAGTGTGGCTAAGAAACCTTCTACAGGAGATAGGATATGACATCAGTACTCCAATGAAGCTCTATTGTGACAATCAGGCAGCGGTTCATATCTCTTCCAATCCGGTGTTTCATGAAAGAACCAAGCACATCGAAGTTGACTGTCATTTTGTGAGAGAGAAGGTGTTGAATGGAGTGATAGAGACTGCATATGTTAATACGGGAAACCAGTGGGCAGACTTGTTTACAAAAGGTTTAAGTCGGGGGAGAGTGGACTACATATGTAACAAGCTGGGATTATATGATATATACTCACCAGCTTGAGGGGGAGTGTTAGTGAAGGGGTATTTCGGTCTTTGTACCTATTGAGAATGCTGATGTGTAATATTATGTTAGTTCGAGTGCCTCTTACTTAAATAAGGGCACTTATGTCTTTTCCAATTATATCAGGAATTATGAGTAGTTCCATCCAGCACATCACCCATTCCATTGTTATGTGACAGACAACACTGGAGCCATTGCTCAGGCTAAGGAGCCACGAGCCCACTCGAAGTCGAAGCACATCGAGAGGAAGTACCATGTACTGCGGGAGATAGTTGGAAGAGGGGACATCTTGATTCAGAAGGTAGCATCAGCGGAAAATGTAGCAGACCCATTAACTAAGCCACTAACACAGAAAGTGTTTGAGAAACACGTAGAAAGTATGGGACTCCGGCTTGAACCCGATTGGACCTAAGTGCAAGTGGGAGATGTTAGACAGTTATGCCCTTAGCTCTAATCAGATTGATGTACCTTTTTGACATTTATTGTAAATGAATAAAGTACATAATTGATTCATGTCATTGTGGTGTGCTTCTGTGTAATACCCTTAAACTTGACACTTATGAGACTCGTGTTAGTTTAGAATCTTCACAGTCGTTGGATAGATCTAGGGAGATTTATCCTGCCAAGGCTGACACTGATATGCCTCCAAGTTGGTTGGGGTGGCTTGTCTCAGCTGTCAGGGTGAGACCTAAGGTACATGCAGTGTGGGTTTTCTTGAAACCCTGAACTGGACCAAAATTCCATTATTGCCCTAGACCTTGGAGATGGATGGGCAAAACTGAAATGTTACACCTGACCCCTAGACTCGATTATGATACTGCACTAGGTGTCAGATTGGGTTGTCTTTGATATGCCAATCAGTGAGATCCTTAGAGGGGGTCAAAACCTAGGTATGTTGAAACAATCTGAGAATTCATCTGAGTAGGTGATCATAGTGACAGGATCAGCCCCTTTGTCGAACAAAGTGAATGATCGGGGATGCACTCTCTCTAATGGAAACCTAAACTGCCGGCAGCTGATTTCAACCGTTGAAATTTGTTTTTGCAAAATATATTTATATAGAGATATACATATACATATTATGGTTTCAAAATGTTTGCAAAAGGTTTTAATTCCCGGGATCCATGTGAGTAGAGAGTGCAGCATTGTTCCTTGCAGCCGAGGGAGAGGTCATCTCTTGTCGGGTAGTGTTTGATCATTATGGGTTGAGAGGTTAAGTATAAGACCATTGAGGGTAATACCTGATGGGTTAATCTTGCATCTGCCCACAGTCCTTGGGTTTCTCTTTCATGACCTTCTATCACACCTTGTAATTCTTTCCTTTCAATCCCCTCAATTTGAGCAATTAAGCCAACTTTTTTCTCTTCCAATCTTCCAAACTCCACTCTTTAATCTCCCCTTTCAGTCTTTGTAATTTTCTCAAAAACTTTTGTCCTTCTCAAATAGGTTGTGGACTTTGGGATTCCCACCACTCAACCTTTTACTTGAAATCCGGATGGGTGAACCACATGTTCTCAAACCTAAAAGGAATAGAGCATCCCTCGATAGACCTCTGAGACAAGCAAATTAACCAATGATCTGATGTAATTCTAGGTAGAGACTTTCCTCTCAAACCTACCCAACGCTCTTCTCAATCAGGAAACAAAAAGAACCCTGCCCGGTCTGGAGAAATAGGGTTAGCCTGGAGATTGGACCAAGTAAAACAAGATTGACCTAGTGGGAAATCTCTTAACTCAAATGCCTCAATAAAGTTATTAAATTTCCTCATACTTGAAGTGACCCTCTGTCTTCCTCCACTTGATTCATCCAGAAATTTGATCACATTAAAGTCACCTCCTAAGCACCATGGGCCATCCCACAAACCTCTAATATCTGCTAATTCTTCCCGCATCACATTCCTTTCTCTATACGAGTTTGGCCCATAAACATTGGTAAGGACCCAATCAAACCCATCATGATTATTTTCCAGTTTTACCGAGATTGAAAATCTTCCCACTAGCTCTTCACAACAAGTAAACATGTCATCCTTCCAGGCTGTTATTATTCCCCCAGAAGCACCCCAAACTGGTGCAAAGCTCCATTGATAGTTTCTTTCTCCCTGAAAGCTCCTAATTCACTTCCTATCAACCTCCTGACTTTTTCCTAATTCAAACCAGACCTTTTCTCTTCTTCTTCCTCTTTCTTCCTTCTTCTTTCCTCTCTTCCTTCTTGTTGTTTACTTTACTTTTCAACTAACAAACAATTTCATTAATCAGTCTGTAAATATGGTACAAAAGAGAGAAAATTTCTTAACTCCCCCTACTGAGGCTAAAGCCCCAGACAAAAGTCTGAAATTACAACTGAGCCCAAAATAAAATTTCCCTACCCACCCCTAGCTTAGCTAACTCATCATCAAATGGGTTAGCAGATCTCTTCACCCAACTGAACTTCACTTCCTTCTGGACACCTTCCACAATTGCACAGATCTCAGAACTGAGAGAATCCCCTGTCCCTATTGGGCCTGAGAACAGAGCTAAAACGGTACCATTCTCATCCCTAAACATGTCCCCAATACCCCGGATTCCCTCTGTTACTTCCATCAAAATTCAGTGCAGAGGGGGAGCCGGTTGCTCTAGCAGTTCGGGGAAGTACAAATTCAAATGTTGGAGGCTCTTTTAAGAAGAGTGATTCACAAAAGAGAGTGAACGACAAAGACAAGATTTGGTGCACTCATTGTCAGAAGACCAAGCACACTAGAAACACATGTTGGGACTTCCATGGGAAGCCTAAATGGGCTTAGGAATTGAGCAAGAAATCAGCATCTGATCAAAGTAAGAAGCCAACCCAGCAAAATTAGAAGAAATATACCTCATGAGCAGCACTCTGGTTCTGACCCCAAGGAAGAGATTATCAACTCTTTTCATGACCATTTGGAGTTATATGGTAGGACATTTCGCCTGATGGATTCTGGCCCTACTCCTTCTACCTCCTTTGTGTCTACATCAGGTAGCACTGCCATTGCTTTCCATGTATCATCTCATAATCTGATTCCCCCTGAATAACAGACTTCTAGGGCAGGCCGGACTTCAACAGATTCTATCGAGGGGCTTTACCACATCTCGTTGAAGCCGATAAATGGCACATTTGCTGGATGTAGATCCTTCCGGTCTAACTCCATCTTTTCAAACGCCTCTCTAATGTGTTGCATGTTCCTAAATTACCTATCAATTTAATTTCTATTAGCAGTGTCACTCACTCCTTGAATTGTTCAGTTACCTTCTTTCCTTATTCATGTGTGTTTCAGAATTTGGCCTCAAGGAAGACGATTGGTAGAGGAAGCATGGTGGATGGTCTCTATGTGTTGGAGAATAGAGCAGTCTTATGGCTACTGAGCCCTTGAAATCATCTAGTGAGAGTCATGCCTACTTATGGCATATTCATCTTGGTCATCTTTCTTTTGAGTCATTAAAACTTATGTTTCCAGAGTTATTTAAGTCTTTGACAATTAGTGAGTCACAATGTCAGACATGTCAATTGAGCAAACACAGTAAAAGTTTTTTTTCCTTTAAGAAATAAAAGATCCCAATTTCCATTTCATATTGTCTATTCTAATGTTTGGGGCCCTATTACTCTATCTTCTGACACTGAATATAAGTATTTCATTACTTTGATTGATGACTACTCTAGATATACTTGGGTTTATCCTATGCGATCTAGAGATGAAGTGCCAAAGATTGTGAAAGATTATCAATGCATCATTTTTACTCAATTCCAAACTGAGATTCATATTTTCCAGTTGGACAATGCAAATGTGTACTTCCATAATGATCTCACGGAGTTCTTTGCTTTGTGTGGATCTCTGCATTGAAGCTCTTGTGCTAGGACACCCTATCAAAACAGTGTCACTAAAAGGTAAAATTGTCATCTTCTCGAAATGGCCCATGGGTTATAAATCCATATGAATGTTCCGAAACACTTTTGGATGGATGTCGTTATGTGTGTTGCATATATCATCAACTGTATACCATCTCGGTTACTAGAGTATAAGGCCCCACATCAACTGTTGTTTCCTACGGCTCCTCTGTCCCCTAATCAAATGCATGTCTTTGGGTGTCGTTGCTTTGTTCATGACTTGTCCCGTACTTGCGATAAGCTCAATCGTTGTGCCATTCCTTGTGTTTTTCTTGGTTACCCTTTATCTCAAAAGGGCTACCAATGCTATGATCCTGCTTCACGCAAGTGCTATGTCTCCATGGATGTATCCTTCTTTGAGTATTAACCTTTTTTCCCGGTTTCTCCTTAGGGGAAGAGTAAGGTTAAGGAGAAACACACCTAGGCTAAATAATCTCCTCTTCTTGACCTTCCATTTCGTGTCTTTCTTTGCCACCATAAGAGCCAATAGAGTTCAAGATCCATAGAACCTGAGACTATGCAACTAACATCATTAGACTCTCCAGAAGCAGATCTTCATCATCAACTAGGTACACTCGTTCCCATTGATATGCCTAAACCTCTCGATATTGATCCCCCTGTTCTTGATGATCTTGATGTTCCTATTGCTAAGAGAAAGGATATTAGATCTCATACTACTAAGCATCCTATCTCTCACTCTGTGTCCTATGATCATATCTCACCTTCATATCATGTGTTCCTTTTGTCCATTGACAATGTTTCTGTTCCTAAGAATGTGGAAGAAACCTCCTACATACTGGGTCTTTGACTCTACAGAGATAGATCTTAAAGGATAATAGGATTATCCCAGTCTGCTTACATTGACAAAATAGTCAAGAGATACAGCATGGAGAACTCCAAGAAAAGGATGTCCGCCAAACTCCGAAGAGATTGAGGGCATGAAAGAGGTTCCCTATGCCTCAGCCGTATGGAGCATCATGTATGACAACATGTTGTGCGCTCGTCCTAGCATTTATCAAGCAATGAGTGTGGTAAGCAAATACCAATCTAACCCAGGGCAGGAGTATTGGACCGCTGTGAAAAACATACTAAAATACCTTCGAAGGACAAAAGAGTTTTGTCTGGTATTCAATGGTAGTTCACTACAGATCCAGGGGTATACTAATGCCGATTTCCAGTCAGATCCAAATGATAGAAAGTCTACATCTGGTTATATCTTCACGATAGGATCGTGTGTTGTTTGCTGGAAAAGGGTCCACCGCAGATTCCACAACCGAAGCCGAATACATTGCCACAAGTGAAGCTGCCACAAAAGCTGCCACAATACTGGATCCTGCGAGCATCGTCCTCAATGAAGTATATGACTTCCTCCACTCGAGAGCTCTTCGACGGGTTCTCGTCTTCGTGCTCCAACTCTCGGACTGCATTTTTACCTGCCGTTGTACTGCAACACGCAACTATCAATCCTTCGGTGATCATATTAATCACCCCATGGATCGGTCTCTCTGGTGTTGGTGGATCCCGAGGTGGCTGGCCATGGTCATGCTGCCTGCTCAACTCCGGTGCATCCCTGCGCTACTCAGCAGGTCGGTTGTCTCTGTTGTCATAGTTTACAAACTGCCTGAGGTAACTGCGATGGACCAGCTCCTAATCTCGTCTTTTAAATTCCGATAGCTTTCTGTGTCGTGACCGATGTCACGGTGGAAGTGACAGTACTGGTTTGGGTTGCGATTGGCTGGATCTCCTCTCATCTTGGGTGGCCACTTAATATACTCGTCCAACTTGATCTATATTAATATCATACCCCGCTTTGCATTTAGGGCAGTATAGTTGCCATTCTTGACTAGGGGGTTCTAGATCGCCGACCTGATCTAGAACCCCGGCATGGTTACTTGCTCTTTCTTGGCGACCTGCTTCGCCTGTTGTGAGGTGACCTACTTCTCTTTGGCGACTTGTTTCTTCGCCGCTGCTTCTTGCTACTGCTACCTTCCTCTTCCCAGCCTGCTACAACTCTAATCGGGATCCGAGAGCCTCCTTCGCCTTCGTGAACTTGTCGGCTTCTGTGAGGAGCGCCTCAATGGAAGTTAGGGGGTTCAACTCGAGCTGCTGACGCAAATCGGGGTGGCAGACTCCTTTCACTACCGAGATGAGCTGCACGGTCGGGTCGAGATTTGACACTTGGAGCCTCTCAAGGTTAAATCTTTTAATGTAATCCCTGAGAGGCTTGTTTTCTCGCTGGACCATGTTCAATAAACTAGTAGCTAACTTCGAGCACCTCTTTCTTGTAGCGAAGTGTGTGGTGAAGAGATTCACGAACTGGCTCCAATTTTTTATTGAACCGGGGGGCAACCCCGGTACAACAATCTTGTTGTACCTCTGAAGGTTGTGGAGAAGGCCATACAGAGGCAGGCATCATCTGCTCCATGGAGTAGCATCAGAGATTGGAAAATGTCACTTTGGTCGATTGGGTCGGTCGTCGCATCGTACGTCTCCAGGTTAGGTGCTTTGAAGTTTTTTGGTCATGGAGTTGCGAGGATCTCTGGTGCTAACCAGAAGGGCCGACTCAATTGCAGTGAGGTCAGTTGCACAATGACCAAGCTGACTTCATCTTTCTTCTCCTTCTCGGTCTCCATAGTAGGGGCAGCACTGCTCTTTCCGATGGTGCGATGTGTGTGTTTGTGGCGTCGCTTCTTTGATACTTTGTTGGTGTTTTTCCCCTATGTGTTCGCCGGGGTCGCGGCCTTGGTGTTTTCTTACACAGGGGCCAGGTTCCAGTTGTCAAGGTGGTAGGACGGGTTAGGGGCTAGGTCCCTGCTCCTCACATCGGGCTGCTAGTTACTAGCCTACTGGTCATTCTGTTGACAACGGTGCTAGTTGTTCTGATGATTGTTCTATTGTTAATTATTCTGCTGGTTGTTTTGTTTTGTTTGTTGTATTGCTGCTGCTGGACCACAATGGGTCGAGGTGGTGTTGGACCCCGAGGTGGCGATGGACATTGGGGTTGCTAGTGCTACTGAGGCTACTACGACGGCATGAAGGCTCTGAACCTCTCCTCCCATGCGTGCATCTGGAAATTCATGCTTTGAACATATTGCACGAGCTCATAGAACTACCACGTGTTGATCCTTGCGGGAACCGCATATGGCTCTATCGCAGGGAGATGGGCATTCACATGAGGCAGTGGTGCGTTTACCTATTGCAAAGGGAATGTTGGGTTCGACACCACTGCTACTCCTGGAAGAGTTAGGGGCATAGTGAACTGCCTGGTTGTCACAAAGGGGATCTCAGGGTTCATCACGAGCTGCTCTTGCCCCCCAATGACCAGTACTTCTCCGTTGTTGGTGTTGGTGTTGCTTGAAGATGCCATTGAGTTGATGAAAATGGAAGTTAGGAGGTGAGAATTTAGCTTTTTGTTGCGATTCCCACAAATAACACCAATTGATGGTGCATGATCTGGTCGCTTCTAGCTGGATGACAACTCGGACGTTGGTCTGCTTAGATGGCCGAATGAACTGCAAAAAAGTATGATCAGAGGACCCAGGGTGGCTTACCCGGTGTGGGCGTTCCGATGCTTAAGTTAGCTAATAGAGTTTGCGAGCTGAAAAGCTTGTAAGCAAGAGAGCTAGTGAGCTAATATCACGCGTACCTTTTAACGTTGGGGTTAAAGACCTAATATAGGCGAGTTGCCATAGGTCTTACGAAACACCTCCGAGATCCCCGACCCGCATTACCAGGAGTCTGTTCCGCACCTAGAGATGGACTTCGTGTGAGCTGATAAGCCTCATCGAGTCAGTCCGATCCGAAATGGATGAGGATGAGGCTTTGAAAACATGCGGCGTGATCTTGAAAAGGTCGGAGACAGCTGGCTAGCTTTTAGAAGTTGGCTACATGTCACCTCGGTAGGTCAGGCCATCACAAGTTGCTCGGGCCTCGGTCTTGGCTGAGGTGCCCGAGGTACCTGAGCTAACCTGGCCGACTAAGGTGGTAGGAAATGTTGAGTCATCGTCTAGTCATCAGGTCGTTCCATGTGTACGCGTGCTAATAGGCCAAACCAAATTACCCCTCATCGATTTCCAAAAATTATAAAAAATAAATAAACATTATATAATATATTCAAAAAATAGTTACTAAAGAAGAAATTTCAATTTCTTTATGGATACGATAGATCATCCATAGAATTATAATATATTCAATCATCGTGATCAAATAATAAAATATAATTAATTAATTAATTAATTTTTTAATTCTATGAATATAAAAATAAAAAATAATAATTATTAAAGAAGAAATTTCAATTGGTCTATGGATATGATAAATCATCCATAGAATTATAATATATTCAATTGTTGTGATCAAATGATAAAATATAATTAATTATTATTTATTTTTAATTCTAAAAATAAAAAAAATAAAAAAATATATATTAAAGAAGAAATTTCAATTGCTTTATGGATATAATAGATAAATCTATAGATCTAAAACATATTTTGTCTTTATAGGCAAAGAAAAAAAATTACATTTTCAATTTTTTTAATTTATATTTTTCCCAAGTATCTTAATAAAATTTTCATAAATCTACTGATAACACAAAAAAAATTAACGATTCACACTTGTTTCTTGCAAACTTTTGCAAATCTAGCACTCTAGGAATGAAATTTGGAGTTTTAGAGTCATTTGGGGGGTGAAAGAAGGCTTATTTTGGGGAAAAGAAGTTTGATTTTCCCCTTTAATTATTTTTTTTTAGTTTTTTGCCGTATCTTTTTCATCCATAGCTATCAATACACCTCGATACGCTCTCGATATGGGTCCGCTATGCATAAAAAAGAAAATAACAACGTCTGATTTCCATGTATATCCCATATCTATTTTTCAAAGATGTAGTACTTGAAATTGAAAAGGAATTGAAAGATCTCCTTCACCACCCAGTTGTGAAAAACTAATTAAGTGTATCCCATATCTATTTTTCAAAGATAAAGTACATAATCATTCATTATAATGACAAATAAAAACATGACTAATAGTAATAATATATTATTTTCTATGATTCACTTAATTAGTTTTTCACAGCTGAGTGGTGAAGGAGATCTTTCAATTCCTTTTCAACCACATATTTCTGATTTTGTTTTCACAGTTTAACTGAAAATACCAAACAAACTATTTTGTTACATCTACCTTCAAAAAATTGAGTTCGCATCGCTAAAAATTTTCTGTATCATCCAATTAAAATCGAACACACCACCCTCTCCCTCTAAAATTGACGGAGTCCAAACTTGTCGGCAATCTAAACTTCAAAAAATTATCAAATACAATTAATCCGTCCAATTAACGAATTCGGATGATGGTTATTCGGTTGGCTGTGAAACCAATTATGACGTCAGTAATAAATTCATGGGCGCCACTGTGATTGGTGCGGGCCCATATATATTACAGCCGTCTCATTCCCTCTTTATCTTCTCCATCCCCACCATCCCTGACTCCTCTGCACAGCACCGAACCTCAGCGACACAGCCCCAATCTCCACCGCATTCCCTCTCTCTTCTCTTCCCCTCCATTCCCACCGCCCAACAAAGTTTGAATCTCCACTTCCCACACAACACCACTGTCAGAGACCTCTGCATTTCATGAATTTTAATTTCTTCAAATAGGGTTTGATTAATCGAAACAGAGAAATAGCTTTGGTTTACAAGGTTTCTACTCTCATTTGCAGTTGCAAAGCCTTACAGACATCTCTAAACAACAAAAGCCCTAATTGGAGCAGCATTGCTTCGTCTTGGGTACGGATTTCAAATCCGAAAGACCACTACAGTTGGAGAAAGAAGTGGAGCCTAGCAACCTCTGCGTCACTTCTTCGACGAGTGGCCACCAAAGAGTAGAGATTCATGCCTTGATTTGGAAGACAACCGATCGAACCCAGCTCTTGTTTTCCATTGCCATACCATCTTCTGATTTTGCAATCTCAACTCCCGAACCCAAAATAGTAATATGATCTAAAAAAACAGGAAAATTTGCGTGAATGTACCAAGCTCCCAGAGTTTGAACCAGAAACCGAACAGAATTCAATAAACATATTATGGACCAACGGTCCAACCTCCAGTTCTGAAAAGAAACCCTAAGCATCCATGACCTCCAAAGAGTCGATAATTTGCAGAGATTCCTTCATTGTGTTCAGAAAACATAAGAATAGGTTAGAAACCCTATTTCAAGAATTTGAAATTCAAGAAACGCAAAGGTCTCCCACGGCGATGTTTTGTAAAATATTTTCAAATTTCCGTTGAAGTTCCTAGGATAGCCATTTTTTGAGAAACAAATAATTTGAACAAGTATTAATCTGCAATTTACCCATTATGCTCCCTTTTATTTTTCATGTAAATAAGGCAATGGTAATCTTAGCCATAAAAATTTCTTTATTAAAATGGGCATTTTATCTCATCCTAGTTAATTTATCCACTTAGGATACTCACGAAAATAAACTTTCACCGGTCCCCACATAAATCTGAAAAATGAACATGAATTTCTTGATCAATGAGGATCAAAATCCCACTGACCAACTTTTCTCTCTCTCAAATTCTATAAAAAGAACGCCCCCTTAGAATTATCTTCAATCATTTGGTTGCTCGTGTTGCAAGGAATGGGATTGCCTATGCATGACCATTTGGGAGAATAGGACGTTTTAATTATTTACCAGAAAAAATGAAGAAAAAGAAACAGTAAATTGGGAAATTGGATTTCTAAATCTTCCACAATAAAATTGGGAATTTGGATTTCTAAATCTTCCACAATCAAAACCAGCAACCTCACAGTCCGAAACTTTAATGGAAAATAAAATATCTAATAATTATGATTCTTCTCCATGTGATCCAGAAAGGTAATATGATTTAAAACGTTATAGTCTTGTTGCGGATTTTCCTTCTTTTCTTTGTAGTCAATTTCTTTTTTGGGATGTCCTGAGCTTCCTTTACATATGAGGTTACATGCTCTATTCTTGGAAAAGTAAACGAACAAATTGGATGATTTTTTTGGGACAAATTTCTTAAATTATTTTTAAGTTTTAGGGAATTGACTAACTCAACCCCTATTGTATCTTTAATTGTCTTAAAGTATCTTTAAATTTTTGGCAATCGACTAAATTTCCCTTTTCATTAATAGACATTAACTAAAAAACGGAAAAGACTATTTTATCTGTCATTTTTCTTTAAATTTTCAAAATGGAACATTTGAATAACACCTTACTATCTTCTCCATCTTCTCGAGAGAAAACTTTGAAAAGAAAAACAATTTCTCCACTCCCAACCAATGTTCAAAATATCGATATACCCGATACGTTAGTAGAATCGTATTGGGCTGTATCGGTAGTTTTTTTTTTAAGATTTTACTTATTTTTTTCGAAACCGATTCAAAGGGATCGGTTTAGGCCCGGCTACCCTCTGAACCAGTGACTGACTCGCTACAACCCCTGGAGGGATATATTGGAAAGCCATTGACACGATACATATCGGCTGATATAGGCCGATACGTATCAATACTTTAAACCTTGCTCCCAACAACTCATTTGCTCTTCTATTGGCCACAAATGCTACACTTAATACATAAGATGTTTTTACTTTTTATGTTTTACAGGTTCAAGGGAAGTTTCAATTGCAATAAACCACCGATGTGCATCGAGGATACCTAGATTCCCTTCGTTGCAATTCATACTTTTTTTTTTCGGAAAAAAAAATAAAGCCTCTTCAGCCATTGACAAAAGTCACAAAATACAATCATTTCTGCAACCCCCCGCTGAGTTAGTATACCATAAAACTATGTTGAATCACGAATCGATCTAAAGAGGCACTTCAAACAATTGGGGCATCACTAGCTTTGTAATGCCTCCAATAGTCAAACAAAAACATCAGGTCGGAATCAACAATAGCACAAACAGCCCTTGCAGTGGGCAGTGCCTTCACGATCCACCAATCTACCAAGAAAAATTGAGGAAAAGAAAATAAAATTCACTATAAGAAAAACAGTCTAAAGCGGCGGTTTAGAGCCGGCGTTCTTTAAAACTGTCACTTGAGAGAGAACTAAGGTGGCATTCTCAAAAAGACGGCCGCTTGTAAAACTAAACTAAACAAAAATAAAAACTGGGCGGTGGTCTTTGGCACCTGACCCGACACTTTAATGATTGAACCGGATTTGAGCCGGTCTAAAACCCATTATTCTACCTGATCAAATGCCAACCCAAAATGCCAAAACCTAAATGCACTTTCAGTCCCTCGCATCTTCAAATCCTCTGATCCTATCTTTCATTCATTTTCATCTTCTGAAATCTGTGTTCTCTGTCATACCTCTCACACCTCTCTCTGAAGCCCAAAACCACATTTCTTTTGTATAAGTTGCTCTCTTCCCCTTGAAATTTAGGAGGAAGACAAAAGGGTTAGCACTTTGATAGATCACCGTGTCAACTATGAATCCACCGTCTCATCTTACAGCTCATTAGGAGCAATAAGCCCTAGGATAGGATAGTTAGCATTCTCTCTCTCTCTCTCTCTTAATTGCTGCTTATTCAGCTTCAGCATGGAGATCTTTGTTATACTGAGCTGAGAACTCTTTTGACTGCACAAGAAAGTCACGGATGTGATTCTTAAATGTGGAGAGATTGTTCCATATTCAAACAACCCATCTACAAAACAAGTGACCTCTGCTGTGGTCATGTTAGGAAATGCTTCTCCCAAAAGCATTCACGAACAAATATCATGTTGTTGAGATATGGATAAGGAACAGTTGAAGCATCCCACAAAGGTTCTGTCAATGCACATGGCAAATGCTCAAAGTAAGTTGGGCAGAATTGTTTGCAAAACTTAAAAGCCTGAAAATTCTTGAATGTTTTCTGATGTTTCCCTCCAGTCCCAACTCCCAATTGCTGTTGCGCTATTTCCGCTGAGGCACCACTGAGAAATTGTCGGAGTCTGTCTCTTGTTGCGGGTGCTTGAATGGAGGAAGGATAGGGTTTTTGAGGTTTTCATCTATTGAATTTTATTTTGAAATTTTGAGGAAGGGATCATCGTCTACTTCCATGCCAATAATCAGCGATGACAAGGGATGGTGCCTTTTAGAGATAGAAGACATTGCACTTCAATAATTAGAGAAAAATATTGAGTTTTATGTTAACGGATTCTAATAGAATGCTAACGGCAGGAGAGGATCTAATCAATTAGAAAACTTATAGATTACTTTAAGACAATATGTAATCAGTACGGATAGAGATAGTTAATTTCCTAAAGCTTAAGAATAATTTATGAAATTTTCCCTTTTTTTAATTCTTCAAAACACATCATCTACTTGTCACACAAAGTTATATGAGGTCCATAGCAGGGAGGAACCGGAGGTGAAGGGGGACGAAGAAAAAGGAGGGAGGGAGAGAGAGAGAGAGAGTTGAGCTCAAGAGATAGTTTCAGCTTTCAGGTTACAGCGACAATGATTGTCAATGAGAGGGATGAAATGGAGGGGCGGGTTGTAGAAAAGATAGTGGGAAGAAAGTAGAATGAGAGTGGGTGGGAGAGGGAGAAGCAAAAGCGGTAGAGAGGGGTAAGAGCGGGTTAATAAAATTTAATTTTTTTTGGAGTCCAAACTTCCTTTCCGTCAGTTTCAATTCATTTGGGAGTGGGTGACGTGTTCAGTCCTCATTGGATAGGACAAAATTTTTTGTCCCTAAGGGACAGACGATGTGAGCTCCAAAAAATTGACCTTCTTTGGTATTGAAGGCTTTTTGTTTTATTTAATAGGTGGAGTTGGCATATCAAATATGATTGAGAACCTCTGCAAGTATGAAGCTTAGTCCGATTTTTTTCTTCACCTCTCTTTCTTGTTCTAAGTTATGCTCATCAAGCACAAGTTCAGCCTCATGTTTTTGTATCAATTTTTCAATTGCTAGGATGAAAACAACTATTGCCTTTTTTCCTTTTCTTTTTCCAATTAATGTATATTGTTTTGATGATTCCATAGTGAATATATTTAAGCTCAAAGAACCTTGTTTTTTATTTAATTTAATCTTGCATTACTGGTTGGAATAAAATGTTTCTGGGTTCTAAGTCTTCTGGCACATCATTAACAGTAAAATTTTCATTGACTTCAGCTTTAGACATAAAATATAGGGAAAATTCTTGATCAGCACCCTAACTCGAGTGACAATTTGGTCTCTCAAATTTTAAAATGCAACAATTCAGTATCCAGACTTTCAAAATGTGACAATCTAGTACCTTTCGTTAACCAGTCCAGTAATCAGCCATTAAGTGGCATTTGAAAAGTCAAAAATGCCCTAAGAATGTCCTATAATTCTCTTTATCAATCATCCAAACATTGAAAATAAAATAATCCCAAATTCTAGATTCTTCTAAACAGTCACCAATTTTTTTGAATAGAAGAGGTTAGGATTTGGGACTGTTCAGTTTTTTGTCAATGTTCAGTACTGGATTATTGCATTTTAAAGTTCAGGGACCAAATTGTCACTCAAGCCAAAGTATAGGATACTGATCGGGAATTTTCCCTAAAATATATAGTTGAATGGAGAGATCAGCCTACATGATAGATTGATTGATCACATTTGATATCATTAGTTATCTTCTCTTATAAAAGAAGCAACTAAACACAATTTCAATCTCAGAGATGTACATGCACTTAAACTATACAAAATCAACTTCTGTTTCAGCAATAAATATGACTTAAGAAGTGGATCATGACTTTAACATACCTATATGATAGTTCAAAGGGGGTGTCAATTGGACCAGATTTGCTCAAATCCTATCCATATTCATTGGACCTTTTGGACCGGTCCAAAGGATCAAAGGGTAATTGAGCTAAGCATGAATTTGAGAGGCAAAGACGGCTATGGTCTTGCTGGTTGAACTTGAAGTGAGAATGACTGTGAAGGAGTTTGTGATGGAAGCACTTTTATCTTTCCTCTTCTAAGAATCATACAAGAACAATTTGGTTATTTTTATCATTTTACCAAGCCTATTAATTTTACACAATTGTTTCTTTGTGGGATAGCCGAATAGGTTTCAAATTTGTAATTCATACTATAGCTTTGTTTAAACAATTAAACCCTTAAAAATGTGAATAAAAGGTAGGAAAATACAAGACCAATTAAAATTTTGAAACATTTGAAATTTCATATTTACATAATTGGATCCATCATCAATCCCATTTAAGATAAATCAACCACTTATCAACTTTAACTTGTCCCGTATCCTTTGGCCCACGGGCCCCACCCGCTAGTATTCAATTGAAATCTGACTCAAATATGAATATAAATGAATCCAATTTGGGTCTACCTTGGATCCGACCCAATCCTTTGCAGTTGCAGCCCGACAAAGAGATATCCATGACAAATTCAAATTTTGTAACATCGCTTTATTTACTCGACTTCCATTTTCCCTTTATACTCTTCGTGATTGTGTGAGAGGATGACACGTGTATAACAATCGTACGCCAATTTTTGTTGTCGAGGACTTGAGGTTAAAGTGAGAAATAGAAAAAGAGAAGTGTCTTGAAGAACTTCATCGAAAGTGCGCCTCAACATTTCATCCACCAAGGGCAGCAACGCCTCAGCCAAAGCATGTTCCCTCAAGCACCCAGTCCCTGGAGGCTTACTTTGTAGGGCATATAAAAGCCAAGAAAAAATTCTCTTCAAAGCACGGTGGTCCTCCTCCAACGTCTCCGAAACTTCAACAGAATATCCGTCGCTGCAACAAGACATCATCCACATTATAAGTTGTCTACCGGGGCTTTCACACCCTTTTTACATCTAAAAACCGTACAATTATAAACCTTGAACATATAGAAAAGGCCAAACAATTATTATTATTATTATCAGGGTTTTCGAATCATCATTGACCCAAACAGTCAGACCGTTCAAACCAGGAACCATCTAGGCAACCGGTTCTGTTTTACTCAAACCCGATCCCTGGCCAAAAACCATTGAATCAGTCAACAACCCGCTGACCTGGGCAGTCGAACCATCGACCCATTCAACGGTTTTGGCCATTGTTTTATTTTTTATTTTGTCAGAACAGGACACCCGTTCGAACCGGACAGTGGAACCATCAATCCAGAAACCAGTGGCCAGAATGGTTCCATTTCATAGTTGTTTTTTAAAACCATTATTATTATTATTATTATTATTATTATTTTGGTAGAACGAAAAGGGGCTAAATCTCAGTTTCCGTACTCAATTTTTTGCAACTGAACAATACCAACTTACCCAAAGTATAAGAAAATTGTATTGCACCAGACAATTGAAAACAAAATAGAATAATTGATCTCCAAAATCCATGAAACCATAAGCGGATGATCAGCACTTGATCTAATATAGCACTTGAACCACATATAATTTTGACCTGAATGAGATGTTTCAGCTTAGCAGACCTACATAGACCAAATTGGAAGTTCATCTTACCCGAAATTTAGATTCCCGCATATCCTCCAACAGCTTCACAATCTGTTGTTGCCTCGTGCCCATATCATGTAGTACCTGAAACCCAATGCAACAATTAATTAAATGATGATCCAGGAACCAAACACATGGAAATTCAATTTCACTGATAAAAGGCTTACACTTTTTGTCTTCTCAAGGTCAAGTTGAACAGATTTGATCCGATCCGTTGATTCCAAGAGCAATTGCTCCTTATCCAGAGGAATTTCCACAGGCTTAGTGCTAAGTTTCTCATATAACATCTCAAGCCTCTGAAGACGTTGTAAACATTGAAGGACGTGGTTTTCTTCCTTTACAGCTTCTGAAGCAGGACAAATTTCTGGATTTGATCCCTCCAATCTGGAAGGTAGAACGTTAACTTGTCTTCTCCCAAGACCAAAGCGTAAAATACGGAACAAGGAAAGTAGTTTGACCATGAAAACTATCAACCCTCTAGCTATATATCGGAAACTACTATGTTCTACAGTGTTCTCCGTGCTATTTAACCTATTAATGACAGCAGTGCCTGACAAAACAACCAAAATTTAGACAAAGACCACCCGCAACATTGATGGAAAGAAACGATACCATTTGAAACTGCTGAAGAATCAGAATATGAATTAGCCACGTTCTGTATAAAAATCATCTCTACTTGTGATTACAATTGCTTTGTACCCAATAAAGGCATGCATAAAAAAGCCTTTTTCACATAAACAGAAGGACATATTGTTAAAGAATAGCAAATACCTTCTGCCCTTCGTGATGTCTTACTTGAAGGATTCTCAGAAGGTCTAAATCTTCCTCGGCCATAGTCTATAGCTTTATCAACCACAACAAAATGGTCAGCACAACTGTAATATGCAGTTCGATCAGATGTCCGACCCTGTAGTGAGCAAAAAAAAATGAACATCAGGAGCCCCAGGAAAAATTAGGGGACTACTGATAATTGACTTTGCATATCATCTACATTAACTATTTTCATGGGAATGTCATTGATCCAATGAAAAATGTAGCTCTAAATCATGGCAAGGACTAAACTGTTGGTTCATTCATGTGCATTGGTAGGTCAACCTTAAAATTGTATTATAGGGTGGAATGGATATGCTGGAAACCGAAAAACTTAGGGCAACAGAGGCAAAGGAAAACATGTTTATGTTAAAAAGATATAAAATAGTAAAAGTGTTAATGTTTTAATTATTAGAAACAGGATATAGAAAAACAAAGAAACAAAAGACCTATAAATCACTTGGTGAAAAAAAGGATGTTTTTCTTTTGAAAAATTCTCTAAGATCCTCAATTAATTATTTATTTTTCTATAAATATTTATAAATATTTCACCAGTCCCCAACCCTGGTTGGCAGCAGGATTTGATCCTAGGTCTCTGCTACATTGAGTTATTGATTCTACCAACCGAGCCACCATCGGTTGGTATATGTTTTAGTTCCTTCAAATAAACAAACTCAAAAATTCTATATAAACCATCTCTATCTCCTTAAGCAGATACAATTACTTTCATCAACAATTTGTGGTTACATGCCATACACATAAATGCCCTGGGTCCTATATCTTGCAAGATTTTTATATTTGGAGATAGCAGAACTGCTGTCAAATAGATTTCACCAGGAGACATTTGTCCGTAAGCCTAAAATATGATATGATCCCAGCTGTGTTATCAATAGATACATTTAGTTGCTAGAGAAAAGTTCAAATAGATCACTTATCAAGCTTTACAGAATTAGAAGATTAAATTTCATGAATAAATGCTTTTGTTGTATGTACTCTGTTAAATGACACCCATCCAATAGTAGGTTCGGTCCTGTTTTTCTAACTATACAATAGATGGCAAGTTATGGGGCCACATACAGCAACTGAATTTCTATAGCTCCATCTTGAGGATGCACCTTAATCCCTTTGGCTGTGTTTGGTTGCAATGTAAATCTATCTTAACAGATGCAAAACTATGGTAGTGCAAATTCTGATTTATTCTTGTTTTAAATCTTACCTTATTTCGTTTAATTGCAGTACAAATGAAGCAAAATAGGACATGAAGCAGAATACAGCAAAATCCAAAACAAAATTAAACCAAAATTTGTATTTATTTTTCACTCCCATGCATTTGTATTAGTGCAAATAAGATTACACTGCAACCAAAAGAAGCCTAAAGTTTTAGAAGGAAAGTAAAGATAAACCCAAAATTAGAGATAAGCCCAACAACAAGAAGTTACTTATTATTTCTCCTTGGTTTAAAGGGGGTGGAAGTAATAAGCAAATAATTAGACATCAAATTGTAAAGTTCAAGGAATGATATCTTCTAGCAAAAAAAAATCCAACCTTCAACGACATACATATTTTAGGGTATTTTTCCTTAAGAGACAACATGCCCTTTTTTTCTTCAACCTAAACTGACAAGGATCAATTTCAAGGAGATAACAACATTTCCACGTTTCTTCTTCTTTATGTGATATTACTAAACCAACATTTTGTTAAATAATTTAATCCTAGTAAATACCAGGGCAAATTATTATTTCACAGTTAGCCAAAACTGATACTTAACCTTCTGCCAATACATACCTACATACGTATTGATGGATAGATCATTCCCTGCATCTTAATGTACGAGGTGTCAACATACTACTATTGGTATGCCCTCAAGTATAATCAAGAGACTAATTTTCAAGGAGATAGATCATTCCCAAAAAAAATTGCAACCTTCAAGGACATACATATTTTAAGGTACTTTCCCTCAAGAGATACAACATTCTTTCTTTTTATATAACCTAAATCGAGAAGGATCATTTTCGAGATAACAACATTTTCTCATTTTCTTTTTCTTTACAAGATGTTACTAAAGCAATGTTTAATTAAACAAATTGATCCTAGTCAGCATCAGGGCAAAATATTATATTCATAATTAACTAAACACTGATAGTTAACCTTCTGCCAATACACACATACATCATACATATTGATAGATAGATTATTCCCTTCTCACATCTTAATGTACAAGGTGTCAACCAGTGTTTTAAAAGGCATGGGAGGCATGCACCTAGAGGCGTGCCTCCAGGCGAGGCGCCCCCAAAACACCCTGAGGAGGCTAGAGGTGCTGACACCTCTGAGGCGTACGCCTTAGGTGAACTTTTTTCACGAGGCATGCTAGAGGGGTATGCCTCATGCACACCTCATGAGAAGGGAAAGAAAAGGGAAGGGAAGGGAAGGGAAAAAAAGAGAAGGAGAAAGAGAAGGGAAAGAAAAAGCCCCTGGACCCCCTTGGCTGGGGGGAAGCAATGCAACCCCCTCTTCAACTAGTGCTATGCATCTTCATTCTTCTTAATATAAAAGATTTTTATTAAAAATAAAGAAAAATTAGATCCTCCTCCCCTTCCACCTCCTCCTTCCTCTTCATCCCCCTCCTCTTAAGGAGGTTTAGGCCTCCTTGTGTTCATTCTTCTTAATATAAAAGATTTTTATTAAAAATAAAGAACAATTAGATCCTCCTCCCCTTCCTCCCCCTCCTTCCTCTTCATCCCCCTCCTCTTAAGGAGGTTTAGGCCTCCTTGTGTTCGGGAGGCTTATGCCTCTTACGTTCTGAACTACTTCATGCCTCTTACGTTCTGACCGCAATTCCAAACACCCCCTCTCCATTTTTCCTTTGTTTCTTTTTTCCTTTTCTTTCTCCATGTTTTGTATCTTTCGTGCTCTCCCCTGTAATATAGCTTCAGTATAATTTCCAATATCAGTTTTCAAGGAGGCCATCAATATAACAAAGTTGACCTTTTCCATTTGTATTTTCCTCAATACCATGAAAGACTAATTCTTAGCCATTAGGATATTAAACAATTTTGCTATTCTTGTTCCTTATCCATGTGATCTGTGACTCTACACAAATCAAAAGAACTATCATAAGACTCCAAAAGAAATAAGCCAATAGAACCATCAACATGAATGAAGGTTAAAATAAGTAATACTGTGAACATACAATTATGAACAACAAACCAAATCAGAGGTTCCATTACTCACTTCTTCATGAACAGGGGTCAATCGTGTAAACCTAGAATTCCCAAGTCCAGTGGGAGAACAAGGATCATCCATATCAGATCCTGATTCAGCTGTAGAAGTATCACTACTTCTTCCCTGATGGCAAAAATAAATAGATGAATAATGTTAAATGGCAACAAAAAATCAACACCATATAGTCCACAGCTTAATGTAAATCTCACAAATATAAACCTGCCTTTGATGGGTATAACTTAAAATCAACTTTCTGTTCCTCATCAAATATTCCTGTGGCTTGTCTCTCACGTGTTGCTTCTGCATTATGTACAAGCTATGAATGGTACAAACCATTAGTGCAACATGTCTTAGGTTGTTAATCATATTTTGAACCAAGGTAAAATCTCACCTTATTTGAATTACCCATAATTAGCATAAAATTGTGTAAACAACCTATGATGTCCTTACCTTCATTATTTTAGGGTCATTCCATGGTCCCTTATTAGATCTGAGGCACCCTCCTTCAGCAGAACATGTGCATGAACCGCCCAAGAAATCAGGCAATTGACTGATAGAAGGGAAAAAGAAATTAAAGACATGTTAAATGAACAATTAAATAACATAAACTGAATAGACATATACAGACCACGAGTCAATGACTTCCAGAAGTTTACTCATAGTCTTAGGTTCTAGCACCTGCAGATTCAGAGGTTAAATGTACACACATCACATAATGCTAAAGTAAAAGCTCAGACAACTTTTCAAGTCTTATTTTTCTTTACTTGTATCTTTGCAATAGTCTTTGGGTCAACAAATTTCTTTACAGCAAACCAAAGCATCTTGAAGCCTGGACCAGCATTAACAATGAACATCCGATGTAGTGTCTGCATAGAAGAAAGTTGGATAATTGCTAAAAGCCCAAAGAATGTCTACCAAAAATGGATTTATTTTAAACTGAGTTTTGATAAAAAAGTATGTATGTTTCCACAAGTCAAGTACCTCAGGGTAGTAATTCCCATCTATTCTGGCCATCCCAGCTAGGAGGTCTGCTGCGGTCTTGGTGAAATTCTTAATACCCTGCCTCTCAAAATACAACAACCATAGGTTAAAGTGATAAAGTCTGGCATAGAGGTTAACCAAATTGCAGAAATACAAATTAAGCAAATATCATTTGATGCAAATAACTTGGAAAGTTGATATTCTCTTAGAAGTGTAGGAAGATTTTGTATTTGCATCTTAGGAGATGCAGCAGTTACATATATAAACAACCTTCAACATGCAATAAACCGGCTATAAATAGAGCTCACAGCATACCAAGCCTTGCACATCCAAAATTGTTGTTGTTGAACCAATATGTTTTTGTGCTGCAATTGAACATGCAGGTAGCTTTTCACGCAAAGCCTTCTCAAACTCTTGTACATGGTACTTCAAATAGCGATCAATTGTGGTTGTGTGTGCTAGCTTATTTGGGTGAGCTTTCCCAAGTCTCTCAATATAGATGGGCCTCCCTTCTTTATCAACTCCATGGTAACCTTGAGGGTAATGTTGCAAAACTTTATCAAGCTCTTCAAAGTTGAAGTCCTTCAATTAGTTCAATATGGCATTATATCAGATGAAATATGCCAATTCAGATGCGGTGCTACCAAAATAACTACAGATCTTCTAAAGCATGATATTGGAACATGATACAATTCATACATAGGATGCATGATACTCAAGTGCAAGAATAAACCAGTCCCATCACACTAGGATTCCAACAATTCCATTTAGCTCCAAAAACACATTCTTGTGTGATGAATATGGGATAATTATTCCTCACAGCTACAACACAGCACCATACAATTGTAAAGGACTTATAAAGCCCTTTTTTTTTAAATGATTGGTCCATTAACTCCTAAGTGGTTCAACATCAAAGGAGAAGACTTTGAATGGTGAGTGAAAAAGAGTAAGTGCTTAAGATGATGTCCAGACCTCCAATATGGTTTCTGTTCCATATTCTCTTCTCCATTGAAGCATTTCTTCCCACATTTGGATTGTCCTCTCAATGTTAAATTCCCTTGCTTTCAAGAATCTGTAGCAGCAGTAAGGTAACATATGATTGGAAAGTAAAAAGGCTAAGAAAGGAGATGAAATTAAATATCTACAAGCGACTTCATATGCCACAAGCCTACACATTCACAAACACCACACTATGATTAAAAAAATGTCGATGCAGACCTGCTGTATCTCTGACTTTCATTTATAAAGGCATTTGAACCAGGTATTAAATTGTGGATCAATAATCAAACTAGCCAACTGGTTCAAGAAACTATTATATCCACTTTGAAAGAATATACAAACCTTAACAAAGTGTGATAGTCATCATGCCTAGGTGGTAACAAGTCCTTGGATAGGAGTTTTTGACGCAACTCATGGACTGCAGTCTCCTCTCTTGCATCTCGTATATCCTCTATTGAAACAGAAGAAACTCTGTAATCAGATTTTCTCTTTCCTCGTTTTTTAAGAGAATGGGTGAACTTGCTAGAAGCATTTATGGCTTTCTTCTTGAGAGACCCTATTTTTGTGCGGCGCCTCTCATCTTCAGAGTTCTCTACATCGCATCTCCCTTGTTTTATTTCATCATAGGAGTCATGTCCTTCCAGGCCTTCAATATTATGAATCAAAAGGGCAGTGGTTAGACATTTTTTTACGGCAGTACTGTCCGTGCATTATCACTAGCTCGTCAGTACAAAAAATTTCCAAGCAGTCGTTGGAATTTATAATGGTTCTATTTATCAGTGTTTTCATATGGAGATGCGAAAAAAAAAAAGAAAGAAAGACTTACCTGACATTTCCGTTCAATAGAAAAAAAAAGAAGATGAAATTCAGCCTCAAGCTCTAAAGAAGAAACCAAATTTTACAGCAATCCCATGGAAACCCAAATTGCTTCTACAGCAATAACAACAATAAAAGAGACAAGATAAATCTTCAATTGTAGCTCGTGAAATGCAAATAAAGTAGCTGCACATGAAAAATTAGAGAAACGGGATAAAAAGGAAAGAAAAATAAATGAAAACGGATGACCCATCCTTAGATTTGTCCACACCCCTCTAGATAATATTGAAATTCCAATAGAAAAATCATAGAATTGAGAAGTACGTTCTTAGAAACAAATGGTACCTTGAAAAATAAAATGAAAAACGAAAGTGACAATCAACGTTTCTAAATTTGTGAATGTCATAAGACAGCCAAGCTTTTTCTTTTTGTTTTTAAATTTCGGAAGTTACACAAATCAGACCTTATGCAATTTAACAATTTGTTCAACGGAACCAAGAAAAAACGGGAAAAACTTTACGCAGAGCTACCATATAGGACATAGACGACGTATGGACAAAAGAATCAACAGAAAAACGAATCCTTCTGAAACAATCCAAGTTAAAAACGGAAAGAAAAAAAAAATAATGAGAATAAAAAGGCAAAATCTACCAAAGCATCCAAATCATGAAAGCCAAACCGTTGAAAACTTTTACATATTCAACCACTACTCAAATTCATTGAACAATAAATGTCGAGAAACCGG